>NC_139221.1:9827011-10024511 GCF_055691185.1 Crinia signifera
AAGTTTAAACGAGGGCTGAATAAGCCCAAGTGCAGTTAAGAGCCTGTGAATTGGGCTGTGTAAATAAAGTTGAATGAGAGAGACAGGGCATAGAAGGAGGGGTTAATCCAGGGCGGGAAGCCCCCACCAATGGGGGGCAAAGGGGGTTGCACCCCAGGTCAGGGGTATATAGGTTAGGGTAGCAAGGGTATGCGCCCTCTTTGATTCTTTGATCTGCAGGGATCAGCGTCACGGAGAAAAGATAAGTAAAGCTTGCAGCGTCTTACCTCAAGTGGAATTATGTCTAGCAGACCCAGAAGGAATGCCCCACCGCCGCGATGGCTGGCGGACGCCGCGCGCCCGCTCAGCCATGTCCCTGGGCGTGGGGATGTGGGTGGCCGCCCGGTAGTGCTGGTAGCCGGAGGCGGTGGTTCGCGGCCTGTGTCACCCGCCGCTCACGGTAGTGGCGGGTCGGGCGCAAGGACTCCCCCTCCTGCTCCCTCCGCAGGTGAATTGCATCCCCAGGGACCTGGGGGCGTAATGGCGGCGGGTGGCGGGGATGCCGGCGCGTCCGAGATGGCGGCCGCGATCTGCAGAGAAGGAGAGCCGGGAGGCGCGTCAGCTGTCTCCTCGCACTCACCCGGCTCTCTCATGCGCGCCGGAGACGGCGGCAGTCAGGCTTCCCCCTCGCGTCAAGCAGCAGGGAGGGAGGGGAGTGTCAGTGAGGACGGAGACCGCGCAGCTCACTGCGCGGTCTCGGTGCCTCAGTCAGGAGACAGTGGGACAGCAGCTCCCCCTGCTGACTCCCCTGGAAATAACGGCAGCATAAGGGCAGAAGCTCCACCTGCTGGCCAGGCCGCAGAGGCGCAGGCACAAGAATGTGAACAGGCAGGAAGGGAGGCCAGGGATGCTGGGTCACAGGGTGCCAGCAACCAAGCTGGCTTGGTGGAAGTGGGGGAGGGTCGCCCGGGCAGGGGACCTAGCCCCATGATGGTCATCACAGGTGGCCCCACACCGGGGCAATACAACGAACCAAGGCCCAGGCTATGGCGTATGCAAGCCCCATTGGCGGGAGGACATTACGGGCAGGGTGCAACACACCCCCCGGCCGGGGAGATGTTTTATGAGGACCAGGGTAGGGGAACAGGCTTTCAGCCTCCCCAGGGAAATCTGGCTCCAGGTCTAAGGGGTTATGGGGCCCAAAATCAACACAACTATGCGTCAGGCCCACAATTTAACAGGGCCCAGGGAGGTCCAACCCATTTATTACCTCAGCAATTCATGGGTCAACAGGGGCAGGGGCAATGGCCCATGCAGTACCAAACATTTGGGAGTTACGGCGGGCCTCAGTTCCCCTACTGGGGTTCTGGGCCCGGCCACTCTTTCAATGTAGGAATGCCAGCATACAACCCTTACATCCAACAAGGGGGATATGGGTTCCCGGGATATCAAATGCAGCCGTACGGGGGCTGGGCGCCGCCGCCAAGGGGACATTTCGCGGGGAACCTTGACAGTCACCTTAGGC
Organism: Crinia signifera; assembly: GCF_055691185.1. Taxonomy (NCBI): domain Eukaryota; kingdom Metazoa; phylum Chordata; class Amphibia; order Anura; family Myobatrachidae; genus Crinia; species Crinia signifera. The sequence goes on from NC_139221.1 coordinate 9,828,516, forward strand.
AAGGGGAGGTTGTGGCAGATATGCATAGGTCTAGCGCTCGCGGGCCGGCATTGCAGGTAGACTTAGGGGCAGCGGAAGTTGTAGATCTGGCTGCGCCTTCACCCAGTCGCACAGTCATTGACGCCCCTTCTATTTCAGCCTCTGAAACACGTCCAACTTCACCGGTGCCGTCCTTGGGGTCGAGGTCTCGTGAGGGGTCAACACGCACAGTAACTCCGCGGTCGACTCTGGGGGAGAAAACATCAGCTGTCAAGACACCCAAGAAAGCGGGAGAATCCTCGGCCGCAAAAGAAACACCGGCGAGCGAATCAGTGGTTGAAGTTGATGAGAACACGTCGCAAGAGGGAGATGGTGAAGAAGAAGGGTCGTCTTCGGGTGAGTCAGGGTCTTCAGCATCGTCAGGGGGTAGTGATGACTCAGGCGCTACTAAACGCCCGAGCAAGCTAGCAAAGCTAGTTGCTAAGCAGGTGGCAAAGGAGGTGCAGGGAAAGAAGCGTAAGAGGAAACGCAGCACACCAGCAGCGCCAGCGGATACTGGGGCATCACACTGCTCTAATACGGCGGTAGCTCGAGGGCTCAGGAAGGGAGTTAGGGAAAAAATCCGCAAAGGGAAGTTTATCGATTTCTTCACCATAACAACAGAAATGAAGAAGGAATTCGATAAAGCAAAGAAGGCCACGCCCAACGGCGAAGCGGCCTTTAAGGGTTTCCATAACTGGTTAAGGGGATTCCTGGCTTTCTCATCGTGTTACTTAACGCTCAGGCCCACCGAATACTTGAATGTGATTAGATACTTGCATCTCATAAATGAGACTTTTATGAGTTATAAGGGCCCGGCGTGGAGGGAATATGATGAGAAGTTCAGGTTATGTCACGAGGGCACCCCCATCATGCCCATGGGCTCTAAGCATGTTGAGATCTGGTGGGAGGTTATAGGGAAAAGCCAGCCCATGACAGAACCCGCCGGGAAAAAGTCCTTTCAAGGGGGAAAAGCATCGGGGAAATCCGGGGGGAAAGGGCGTTGTTTCGCTTACAACGACGGTAAATGTGACAGAGGGGCCAAGTGCCGTTTTAAGCACGAATGTAAGATCTGTGGAGCAGGCCACCCTGCCAAATCCTGCAAAGGGGGTGGTAAGTCGGGGGACACCGGAGAGGGAGCGGCTAGCTCTAAATAAGGCAGAATCCCCTATAATTATAAAACAGTTGGCCCTTTACTTAAAAGAGTACCCCAAGAAGCTCGATGCAGAGTTTTTGTTGGAGGGTTTTGTTCATGGTTTTTCATTACCCATCCCAAAAAGTTTTTACACATCCACTAATAAGAATTTAAAGTCAGCCAGGGAATTGCCGGAGGTGGTTAGGGACAAGGTGCTAAATGAGGTCAAGCTGGGCAGGATGGAGGGACCATTTGAGGTACTCCCTATACCTGACCTGTGCATATCACCGCTGGGTGTGGTGCCCAAAAAGACGCCAGGCAATTTTCGCCTCATACAGCACCTGTCCCACCCACCCGGCAATTCTGTCAACGATGCCATTCCAGAGGAATTGGCAAGCGTTCGCTACCAGTTATTCGAGGAAGTTCTTAGTTTGGTTAAAAGTTTCGGCCCAGGGGCCCTTATGGCCAAGTTGGACATAGAATCGGCTTTTAGGCTGCTTCCACTACACCCAGAATCGTTCAGATTTATGGGTTTTAAGATGCAAGGGGCCTATTACATAGATAAATGTCTCCCCATGGGCTGCTCGATATCTTGCTCATATTTTGAAAAATTTAGTACTTTTCTTCAATGGTGCATCCAGAGGGAGGCTGGCTCCAGAGGGGTGGCCCACTATCTGGACGATTTCCTCATAGCAGGACCAGCAGGTCGAGCGGAATGTGGGGAGACATTGCAAGTAGCTTTAAGAGTTTTCAGTTCTTTAGGAGTTCCCATAGCCCACGACAAAACAGAGGGACCGGTAACTGTCCTGGCGTACCTTGGTATTGAAATAGACACCGGGGAGGGTTGCTGTAGGCTACCAGCGGACAAGGTCCACAAGCTGCGGGAGCTGATAGTCGACTGCGGGGCTAGAAAGAGGGTCCAGCTACGAACCGTCCAGTCCCTACTGGGTTCTTTAAATTTTGCCTGTAGGGTGATACCCATGGGCAGGGTTTTCTGCAGGAAATTGGAAAGGGCCACGGCGGGGGTCAGGGACCCACACCACACAATCCGCTTGGGAAAGGAAATCAAGGATGATTTGAGGACATGGTCCGAATTCTTGGTTGACTTTAACAGGCGCCTAATGTGGCAGTCTGAGGCGGCCTCAAACTGGGACCTACAGCTCTTTACGGATGCTGCGGGATCTTCTGGTTTTGGTGCCTTCTTGCAAGGGGAGTGGTGCTGCGAAAAGTGGCCTCAATCCTGGATTGACAGAGGGTTTACAGTAAACATGTTATTACTGGAACTCTTCCCCATTATAGTCGCAGTGGAGCTATGGGCTGGCCAGCTAGCAAACAGAAACATAATCTTCTGGTGCGATAATTTAGGGGTTGTTCACGCAGTAAACAATCAAAGGGCAACATCGCCGGAAGCATTGAGATTGCTGAGGCACCTTGTCCTTGTTTGTTTAAAGAACAATATCAATTTCAGGGCTGAACACGTACCAGGGGTGGACAATGAAGTGGCAGACGCTTTATCAAGATTTCAGTTCACCAGATTCCGCGCCCTAGCTCCAACAGCAGCCGAGACCGGCCTAAGTTGTCCAAATTCTGTCTGGCAGGTGATAGAGCCGGCATGACAGAATTGGCATTTCGGTCATTGGCGCCAGCGACTCGTAGGGCATACGAAAAAGCCTGGGAGGATTGGTGTAGATACCAGCAGCGGCCGGAGGCCAGGGGTAAGTCTGTTGACGACTGCCTCCTGGCTTTCGTTTGGGGCAACTACAATAGTGGCAGGTCCAAGTCGGCTATGGCGGCGACATTGGCGGGAATAGCTTTTCATTGCCGTTTATTCAACATGCCAGACCCAACGAAGTCTTTTATTCTAAGTAAAGCGATGAAGGGTTGGTCTAGGGTACAGCCAGTTCAACCAGATAATAGACGCCCATTGGACGAGGCGAAGTTGGTAGAGCTATTACAGGGCTTGGCATCGGTGGCAGAAAATGCCTCGGAGCTGGCACTTTTTAGGGTGGCTTACGCCTGGGCTTTCCATGGCGCATTTAGGGTTAGTGAGCTAACTGCGCGCAATAAGAAAGTACACTCAGGCATACTTTGGGAGGATGTGGTGGTTGGCAAGGAACAGGTGCTATGCAAGCTGAAAAGGTCTAAGACAGACCAGCAAGGCAGGGGCACCTGGATCACGCTAAGACCACACCTAGTGAAAAGTATTTGCCCAGTTGCTCTAGCTGGGGAGTATGTGGCATTGAGACAGGGTGCAGCCGCACAATTCTTAGCGCATGCAGACGGATCGCCGCTAACGAAGTTTCAGTTCACTGCAGTAATGAAAAAGGGCCTAGCGGCGATAGGGCTAAGACCTGAGGATTTCGGAACGCATTCGTTCAGGATTGGCGCAGCCACGTCAGCAGCAGTGGCGGGATTGCCACAAAGCGCAATCAAGGCCGTGGGCAGGTGGAAATCCAATAGCTTTAAGAAATACGTTAGAGTTGAAATGCTTTAGTTATAAAATATATATGTAAGTTAATTGTAAGTTAAGTATAGCAGTATAAGTTAATTACAAGTTAAGTATAGCATGCGCCTGTTGCGCGGGTCCAAAAACGTCTCGTTTACAAACGGTTGGGGAACGGCCAGCGTTCCGCAATCGTCGGTGTGGAGTGAATTTTTTATTTTTCCTCTAAGAGGTGCTTAATTCAATCTGGCCCCAAACTAAGAAGCCCTCTAGAGGTTTTTTGAGTTTTTCACCTCCACTTGGACCTCAGTCTAAACCCGTTAATTGTTACTATAGAGCATAAGTATGGATACTAATCGTTAGGTTCTGCTTTCTTTTCAGCCCTTCCCCTTCCCCTTGGCCCCACGGGGGTGATTTGGTTTGTAGGTCACTCATACGTCTTTTGGGCAGAAAGAAATAGCCCAGCCAGAACAGCGCCAGTGTTAGCAAAGGCAAAATCAGTGAGATGGCTGGGTGTTAGAGGCATGTTGTGGAAGGACTTGTTGGGGTTTTTGGAAAAGAAGAGTAGCGGTTTTGTCAAGCCCGATACCTTAATTATACATCTGGGAGGCAACGACTTGGCTAAAACTACAGGCATTGCTCTAAGGATAAAAATGGAGAAAGATCTGTTGGTTTTGTTGCGTAAGTGGAGCGGCTTGAAGCTGGTGTGGTCAGACATTGTACCACGTTTTTCATGGAGAGGCGCCAAAAACCCTGTGGCAATTGAGAAGGCTAGGAAAAAGCTGAATCACGCTTTGACCAGGTTTGTCTTAAGGCAAGGGGGAAGGGCAGTTAGGCACCCGAACATTGTGACGGAGAAACCAGGCATGTACAGGCCAGACGGAGTGCACCTCTCAGAGGAGGGCATGGCGATTTTTCTGGAAGATATTTTTAAACAGTTAATTTAGTGGGTGTCATTACTGTAGGGTATGGCGGGGCATTGGTACTAGGTGCACAGGGCAGTAGAGAAGTACCATTGCTGTGGCGGGACAGCACCCTCGACCAGGATTCTAGAAGGGCGTCAGGTGGTCCCTGCGTGGTATTACCCCTCTCCTTGCCAGGAGGGCGGACGGGCCTCGACTCAGCGCGGTGGGGCGACGAACATTTAGGCGGATATGTTCGCGTCAGGCCTTAGAGGCGGGGGGATGTCCACGCAGGGCGGGCTGTGCCTTTGGTAAGGGGTGTGTAGGAATTTGGGAACGACCTGGTCGTTGCCCGGGGCAACACCCCTGAACGGTCTCTGGTCTCAGGTGCCTGGTCTTTGCCATCCCCTTTATCGGGGGTCATACCAGTTCTTAAATAAATAAGTATGACAGTTTAATCTAAGCTATTGGTGTCGCGTCTTTATTTTAGATAAGTGTCTACGTGTGAAGTTATTTCTAGGCCGTTATGTGGTTATAAGAGTACAAGCAACATATTCACTAGGCTACTTAGTTTAAACGAGGGCTGAATAAGCCCAAGTGCAGTTAAGAGCCTGTGAATTGGGCTGTGTAAATAAAGTTGAATGAGAGAGACAGGGCATAGAAGGAGGGGTTAATCCAGGGCGGGAAGCCCCCACCAATGGGGGGCAAAGGGGGTTGCACCCCAGGTCAGGGGTATATAGGTTAGGGTAGCAAGGGTATGCGCCCTCTTTGATTCTTTGATCCCCACCCTCCCTTCCCTTCTTCTAAAGGCTTTGCCTCACAAAAATTTGATTCAATTGGCTATTATAATTTTTAAAATTGGCGGGACAGCACCCTCGACCAGGATTCTAGAAGGGCGTCAGGTGGTCCCTGCGTGGTATTACCCCTCTCCTTGCCAGGAGGGCGGACGGGCCTCGACTCAGCGCGGTGGGGCGACGAACATTTAGGCGGATATGTTCGCGTCAGGCCTTAGAGGCGGGGGGATGTCCACGCAGGGCGGGCTGTGCCTTTGGTAAGGGGTGTGTAGGAATTTGGGAACGACCTGGTCGTTGCCCGGGGCAACACCCCTGAACGGTCTCTGGTCTCAGGTGCCTGGTCTTTGCCATCCCCTTTATCGGGGGTCATACCAGTTCTTAAATAAATAAGTATGACAGTTTAATCTAAGCTATTGGTGTCGCGTCTTTATTTTAGATAAGTGTCTACGTGTGAAGTTATTTCTAGGCCGTTATGTGGTTATAAGAGTACAAGCAACATATTCACTAGGCTACTTAGTTTAAACGAGGGCTGAATAAGCCCAAGTGCAGTTAAGAGCCTGTGAATTGGGCTGTGTAAATAAAGTTGAATGAGAGAGACAGGGCATAGAAGGAGGGGTTAATCCAGGGCGGGAAGCCCCCACCAATGGGGGGCAAAGGGGGTTGCACCCCAGGTCAGGGGTATATAGGTTAGGGTAGCAAGGGTATGCGCCCTCTTTGATTCTTTGATCCCCACCCTCCCTTCCCTTCTTCTAAAGGCTTTGCCTCACAAAAATTTGATTCAATTGGCTATTATAATTTTTAAAATTGGCGGGACAGCACCCTCGACCAGGATTCTAGAAGGGCGTCAGGTGGTCCCTGCGTGGTATTACCCCTCTCCTTGCCAGGAGGGCGGACGGGCCTCGACTCAGCGCGGTGGGGCGACGAACATTTAGGCGGATATGTTCGCGTCAGGCCTTAGAGGCGGGGGGATGTCCACGCAGGGCGGGCTGTGCCTTTGGTAAGGGGTGTGTAGGAATTTGGGAACGACCTGGTCGTTGCCCGGGGCAACACCCCTGAACGGTCTCTGGTCTCAGGTGCCTGGTCTTTGCCATCCCCTTTATCGGGGGTCATACCAGTTCTTAAATAAATAAGTATGACAGTTTAATCTAAGCTATTGGTGTCGCGTCTTTATTTTAGATAAGTGTCTACGTGTGAAGTTATTTCTAGGCCGTTATGTGGTTATAAGAGTACAAGCAACATATTCACTAGGCTACTTAGTATTTGCCAAAAGTTTTTTTATTTATTTTTTAACTAAGTTGATGCAAAAAAAAATTTGCTAAGGCTGCGGCACTTTGCCCAGCGGGACAAAATAAATCCGACTTGGTGGTGACGAAATTCAAACAATTTCTCCAAAAAGCGACCGAAGCTTTATAATAGGCGCACCGGGCGTCCCATTATGTGAGTGCGAGCCGCCACGCAGAGCCAGTTCAATGGGCTCACTCAGAAAGACAAGGAGCGTTCCTGTGGGCTGGCAAATCTCCTCGGGCTCTCGGCTAGTGACGCAAGACCAGCTCCTTATAGTCAATCCCTGGGCGTTCTCCTGGGATGACGCAGCCGGGAACAACATGAAATATGAGCCTCGCACAAAGGCATTGTCGCCAAGCCATCGGTTTTCACAGGGACTTGTAGCAAACAATGTTCAGGCGTCATTATGACATTTGTTAATGAACGAAACAAAACATGTGTCTTTGTTAAAAGTGATGTAGACGCTGGAAACGGTCCCCATGGCGACCGCTGCTGTATCGCAGTTTTACAACGCTTCCTATGAATAAAGATCCGGCAGTATTAAGGACGTCAGCCAATCAGCAGTGTCCTGCTGCTAACCAGTGTTACCCAAATAAACGGCCATGGCTTAACATAATACCCCTTTAATCTGCCCTGGCATGGTGCCCCTGGTGGGGAACTGGCACACCTGCTGATCTTGCAGTCAGAATGTTGTATGTAAATGAAAAGTTCCCGGCCTTTATTCAGATCTGATCGCAGTACAAATTTGTTTGGAAAATGGGCTAAACCATGTGCGCTGCAGGTGGGGCAGATGTAACATGTGCAGAGAGAATTAGATTTGTGTTAGTTATTTTGTTTCTGTGCAGGGTAAACACTGGCTGCTTTATTTTTACACTGCAATTTAGATTTCAGTTTCAACACACCCCACCCAAATGTAACTCTCTCTGCACATGTTACATCTGCCCCACCTGCAGTGCACATGGTTTTGCCCTTTTTTCAAACAAATTTGTACTGCGATCAGGTCTGAATAAGGGCCTTTGTTCCAGTTGGGAATCCCTGATGGAAATGCTGCATTCCTCCTTCCACCAAGCAACCTGCCCCCCAGTCTGTGACGCTCACTTCCACCCCAATGCCACCATGGTCCTGGGAGGTAAATCGGGTGTTGAAGGGAGGATGGGCCTGAATGTGCACCCCCCATTGTTAGACATACTGATTCAGAGACTAACAATCAGGTAAATGCCACTTGCCATGGTCTCACCCCACCCTTGTGCGCAGCCATGCACACAGGGGGAAATCAGCCAATCAGCTCCTGCCTGTTAAGTCACAGAATGGGTTTAAAAGATGTCAGGCAGGAGCTGATTGGCTGGCTGTTTATCACACTCCATTTTATCACTTTTGAAGGTTATTCCATCCGTCCCTTTGTGAGAAAACCTGCAAAACACTGTGTGGGGTCCAGGGGACCGAGTTTGAGAACCTGTGGTGTAGACTTACTTGGCGGTGCGATCACTGCGAGGAGATAGATGCTGTTACTGACATCAGCGGCCCTCACTCCCCACGGTTGGGCCCTTCTGCGTTTTTAGACTGGACGCTCAGAAAACACCAGGGTGCCACCAACAAACGCCCCCCCGGCTGTCAGTCAACTTGCGCACATCCAGCAATGGCTATTCATCACTGGCTGTGATCACACGGAGGGCTCGCACACGCGCACTGCAGACCATACGCATGCGCCGTCCTCCGATAGTCGCTCAGCTGTGAATTTGTAGCCCAGCGAACACTGGCTTAATTAAAGAAAATGGATGACCATCGATAGGTAAAACCATTGCACTATTCCCATTGATGGTTGCAATGATGACCATTCCTAGGGCCAGATTCTCTAAACTTCAACAGTGATAAAATAGAGAGTGATAAACAGCCAGCCAATCAACTCCTGCCTGACATTTTTCAAACATAGTCTGTAACATGGCAGGGAGGAGCTGATTGGCTGGCTGTTCATCACTCTCAATTTTATCACTTTTGAAGCTTAGAGAATCTGGCCCCTAGTCTGTATGCGCGAGGTCTGGGATGCTCCCTCTGCAGTCCTGACCATCGGTCATACCATCGGCGCTATGCCAGATTGGGAATCTCTGTGAGAGTATGGTTTTCTATGTATGTGATTAATTATCCAAGTTCACAACCACTTCAGAGACATGGACTGTGACCCACCCGTAACCCACCCGTAACCCACCCATCAGATCTCTGTGCGTCTGCATAGGCACCCAGTGGGGCAAGAAGGAAAAAAATCTTAGTGGTACTGTGTACCCGTGCAGAAGGCGTTTCCCCCCAGGAAAGTGGGTGTGGCCACATGGAATAAGGGGCGTGGCCATGGGAAATAGGGTGTATCAGCCACAGAGGGGGGAGTAGGGTACACAGTGGGGAGAGTGGGTGCACAAGGAGGAGAGTGAGACCAAAGTGGGGAGAATGGGGGCACAGGGAGGCGAGTGAGACCACAGTGGGGAGAGTAGGGGACACAGTGGGGCCACAGAGGGGAGAGTGGGGCCAGAGGGGGGAGAGTGAGACCACAGATGGGAGAGGAGGGGCCACAGAGGGGAGAGTGGGCCAAAGAGGAAGAGTGGGTGCACCGGGAGGAGAGTGAAACCACAGTGGGGCCACAGAGCGGAGAGTGAGGCCAAAGGGGGGGAAATGAGTGCACAGGGAGGAGAGTGAGACCACAATGGGGTGAGTAGGGGACACAGTGGAACCACAGAGGGGAGAGTGGGGCCAGAGGGGGGAGAGTGGATGCACAATGAAGAGATTGAGACCACAGTGGGGAGAGTGGGTGCACAGGGAGGAGAGTAAGAGCACAGTTGGGAGAGTGGTGGCACAATGAAGAGAGTGAGACCACAGTGGGGAGAGAAAGAGCACAGTTGGGACATTAGGGGATACAGTGGGGCCACAGAGAGGAAAGTGGGACCACAGTGTGGAGAGTGGGGGACACAGGGAGCAGAGCGGGTGACACATTGAGCAGTGTGGAAATTACCACTATCCTTTACTAATTCAGCATTTCCATGTATGAAATTCCCGTGTGCTGTCACAGTCTGTGTCTATGGAGTGGGTACATTTATCACCTTACCAATCATGTAGATGACATATGTTTGGGGTCTCTTACCATCATTGAGCTGATGCTGAGGTCCCTCAGACGGGTCCGGCCCTCTCTGGGTGCTGGGTGGCTCCTCTTCTCCAGTAGCAGCAAAGACCGACACACGGCCATGATGCCGCTGTACTACCAATGCCCAGCGGGGGAGCTAGGGCTATGTTAGCTGGAAGGTGCACACTAATTAGCGCTGCCCGCTCGCCACATCTATGTGGGAGGTGCAGCGGTGGAGAGAGAATACGCTGGGGACGGGCGCAGCCGCAGAGGACAGGCACAGCCGGGAACATCGCTGCTTCCCAACCTCGTCACCGGCCGTTACCATGGTAGCAAGCTGCTGGTTGGCTGAGAGACAGCGATTCTCAGCCAACTAGTGGCCTGTTATGCCGGGGGTTACTAATTTTAAAGTTTTTAACGCATCTGTGGGACCGCCAGGACGAGCGTACCGACTGCCAATCTAATAACGATACGCCGTACCAGCCAATACCACCATACTTTCACATCTGTAGACACCTCCCAGTCACCACTCAGGAATGCTGAACACGTTCTACCACCGGCCCTGCACCTCTGCGGGACACATGACACTAGGGTGACCAACTCATCCCTTTAATCCGGGACACATATTAATTACACAGGTTCTGTGGCAGTTTACAACCAGGTGAAATGGAGTCTTGAGGTGTGGCAGTTTAAAACCATGTGTAAACCAGCCACAGAACCTGTGTAATTAATATGTGTCCCGGATTAAAGGGATGAGTTGGTCACCCTACATGACACGTCACCTTTAAGTGATATATCATATCTGGTTCAGCGCAGAATCAGCGCCATAATCTATAACACAGGTGAGAAGACCAGACGGAGGTGCCCAGGGGAGACAGAGGAAGCTGACCGCAGCTCCCGCGGATGTGAGACACATTATGTGCAAACTGCTTCTCAGAAGGGAATTAAGAAATATATCAGTTCTGTTGCTCCCCCAATATGAAAGCCTGCGGAGGATTAAGTGGGGTCTGACATCAGATAAGGAGAGACGACATTAGCTCCTGTCAAATCCTTTATCTTCAATATATTTTACTCCTGGCTTTTTGAAGTCTGCCCACATTACGGGATTTGTCTCTTCCCATCGCTATAACTTAAAAAAGAAAAACTGCTTTAAGCTTAAGGAGAAAATTATCCGTCGTCCCCGGAGCAGCAGCACCGTCCTGGCCAACCGCGTACCGGAGATCAAGTGTTATGGAGAAGCCGATAGATGAGATTTAAGCTCTCGCTTCACTTTACGTCATGAAAACCATAAATCTGCTGCAACCGGGAGGTAGAACCACAAACCAGGCCAACATGCCATAAACAGACTGGGACTTGGGCAGAGATTCAGAACTCCAGACGTGGAGTAACCAAATGTCTATTGCCTTAGATCACTGCTGGACAGGCGCAATATACTGTATATATGGCAGGTTGTAGCACACTGCGACTTTAATGCAGCATAATATTATTATACATATTACTTCTAAGGCACCACAAGTGGCAGCACCGTACATAGGGCACACATTAGTACAATACAGGGGACACAGAACATTACAGTGACTGAGACACTACAACAGCACAGGTAACAGCAGCACAATGCTCAGTACACAATACAGCTGGGATGTAGGGAAGCAGAGGAGGTGTCCGTGTACTACCAGGGGCAGCGCTGTACATAGGGCACACATTAGTACAATACAGGGGACACAGAACATTACAGTGACTGAGACACTACAACAGCACAGGTAACAGAAGCACAATGCTTAGTACACAATACAGCTGGGATGTAGGGAAGCAGAGGAGGTGTCTGTGTACTACCAGGGGCAGCGCCGTACATAGGGCACACATTAGTACAATACAGGGGACACAGAACATTACAGTGACTGAGACACTACAGCAGCACAGGTAACAGCAGCACAATGCTCAGTACACAATACAGCTAGGATGTAGGGAAGCAGAGGAGGTGTCCGTGTACTACCAGGGGCAGCGCCGTACATAGGGCACACATTAGTACAATACAGGGGACACAGAACATTACAATGACTGAGACACTACAACAGCACAGGTAACAGCAGCACAATGCTCAGTACACAATACAGCTGGGATGTAGGGAAGCAGAGGAGGTGTCCGTGTACTACCAGGGACAGTGCTGTACATAGGGCACACATTAGTACAATACAGGGGACACAGAACATTACAGTGACTGAGGGGCGCATTTATCAATCTATAGCGATCCCGGCATGATGACAACGCTGGGTATCGCATTGCGGTATCATCTGATACCACAGGAATTTATCATTCTGGGGGTGCAGGGACAGGGCTCCGATAGGAGCCCGTCCCTGCGAAGCCCTAACCCGGAAGCCGGGGAGTCAGCGCATGCGCGGTTATTGCCTGACCCCCGCCGACCTTTCTGACTGCACTGCCCTGTTTGGGCAGCGCGATGTGTAGCCATAGGCTACCATGGGCTATCGCCACATTACAATGGCGATAGCCCAGGGCTGCGATGCCAGACTGCCCGATGTTGATACATCAGGCAGCTTCGCATCCCCCATAGAAACCTATGGGGGATGCGGCCGGCGGCGCTGCAGGGGGGGGGATCGCAGCAGGGATCGGAGGTTCCTGCTACGGTCCCATTTAATAAATTTCAGGGATACATAATATTTGCGGTTAACCCCCGAAAACTGGTGTTTTCGGGGGTTTAGCCGCAAATCTTACTTGATAAATGGGCCCCTGAGACACTACAACAGCACAGGTAACAGCAGCACAATGCTCAGTACACAATACAGCTGGGATGTAGGGGAGCAGAGGAGGTGTCCGTGTACTACCAGGGGCAGCGCCGTACATAGGGCACACATTAGTACAATACAGAGGACACAGAACATTACAGTGACTGAGACACTACAACAGCACAGGTAACAGCAGCACAATGCTCAGTACACAATACAGCTGGGATGTAGGGGAGCAGAGGAGGTGTCCGTGTACTACCAGGGGCAGCGCCGTACATAGGGCACACATTGGTACAATACAGGGGACACAGAACATTACAGTGACTGAGACACTACAACAGCACAGGTAACAGCAGCACAATGCTCAGTACATAATACAGCTGGGATGTAGGGAAGCAGAGGAGGTGTCTGTGTACTACCAGGGGCAGCACAGTACATAGGGCACACATTAGTACAATACAGGGGACACAGAACATTACAATGACTGAGACACTACAACAGCACAGGTAACAGCAGCACAATGCTCAGTACACAATACAGCTGTGATGTAGGGGATGTGTCCGTGTACTACCAGGGGCAGCGCTGTACATAGGGCACACATTAGTACAATACAGGGGACACAGAACATTACAGTGACTGAGACACTACAACAGCACAGGTAACAGCAGCACAATGCTCAGTACACAATACAGCTGGGATGTAGGGAAGCAGAGGAGGTGTCTGTGTACTACCAGGGGCAGCGCTGTACATACGGTACACATTAGTACAATACAGGGGACACAGAATATTACAGTGACTGAGACACTACAACAGCACAGGTAACAGCAGCCCAATGCTCAGTACACAATACAGCTGGGATGTAGGGAAGCAGAGGAGGTGTCCGTGTACTACCAGGGGCAGCGCCGTACATAGGGCACACATTGGTACAATACAGGGGACACAGAACATTACAGTGACTGAGACACTACAACAGCACAGGTAACAGCAGCACAATGCTCAGTACATAATACAGCTGGGATGTAGGGAAGCAGAGGAGGTGTCTGTGTACTACCAGGGGCAGCACCGTACATAGGGCACACATTAGTACAATACAGGGGACACAGAACATTACAATGACTGAGACACTACAACAGCACAGGTAACAGCAGCACAATGCTCAGTACACAATACAGCTGTGATGTAGGGGATGTGTCCGTGTACTACCAGGGGCAGCGCTGTACATAGGGCACACATTAGTACAATACAGGGGACACAGAACATTACAGTGACTGAGACACTACAACAGCACAGGTAACAGCAGCACAATGCTCAGTACACAATACAGCTAGGATGTAGGGAAGCAGAGGAGGTGTCCGTGTACTACCAGGGGCAGCGCTGTACATAGGGCACACATTAGTACAATACAGGGGACACAGAACATTACAGTGACTGAGACACTACAACAGCACAGGTAACAGCAGCCCAATGCTCAGTACACAATACAGCTGGGATGTAGGGAAGCAGAGGAGGTGTCCGTGTATTATGAGGGGCAGCGCTGTACATAGGGCACATATTAGTACAATACAGGGGACACAGAACACTACAGTGACTGAGACACTACAACAGCACAGGTAACAGCAGCACAATGCTCAGTACACAATGCAGCTGGGATGTAGGGAAGCAGAGGAGGTGTCCGTGTACTACCAGGGGCAGCGCTGTACATAGGGAACACATTAGTACAATACAGGGGACACAGAATGTTACAGTGACTGAGACACTACAACAGCACAGGTAACAGCAGCACAATGCTCAGTACACAATACAGCTGGGATGTAGGGAAGCAGAGGAGGTGTCCGTGTACTACCAGGGGCAGCGCCGTACATAGGGCACACATTAGTACAATACAGGGGACACAGAACATTACAGTGACTGAGACACTACAACAGCACAGGTAACAGCAGAACAACGCTCAGTACCCAATGCAGCTGGGATGTAGGGAAGCAGAGGAGGTGTCCGTGTACTACCAGGGGCAGCGCTGTACATAGGGCACACATTAGTACAATACAGGGGACACAGAACATTACAGTGACTGAGACGCTACAACAGCACAGGTAACAGCAGCACAATGCTCAGTACACAATACAGCTGGGATGTCGGGAAGCAGGGGAGGTGTCCGTGTACTACCAGGGGCAGCGCCGTACAGAGGGCACACATTAGTACAATACAGGGGACACAGAACATTACAGTGACTGAGACACTACAACAGCACAGGTAACAGCAGCACAATGCTCAGTACACAATACAGCTGGGATGTAGGGAAGCAGAGGACGTGTCCGTGTACTACCAGGGGCAGCGCCGTACAGAGGGCACACATTAGTACAATACAGGGGACACAGAACATTACAGTGACTGAGACACTACAACAGCACAGGTAACAGCAGCACAATGCTCAGTACACAATACAGCTGGGATGTAGGGAAGCAGAGGTGGTGTCCGTGTACTACCAGGGACAGCACCGTACATAGGGCACACATTAGTACAATACAGGGGACACAGAACATTACAGTGACTGAGACACTACAACAGCACAGGTAAAAGCAGCACAATGCTCAGTACACAATACAGCTGGGATGTAGGGAAGCAGAGGAGGTGTCTGTGTTCTACCAGGGGCAGCGCTGTAC
The DNA here is from genome assembly GCF_055691185.1 of Crinia signifera. Classification (NCBI taxonomy): domain Eukaryota; kingdom Metazoa; phylum Chordata; class Amphibia; order Anura; family Myobatrachidae; genus Crinia; species Crinia signifera. Next base: position 9,843,596 of record NC_139221.1, read on the forward strand.
ATAGGGCACACATTAGTACAGTACAGGGGACACAGAACATTACAATGACTGAGACACTACAACAGCACAGGTAACAGCAGCACAATGCTCAGTACACAATACAGCTGGAATGTAGGGAAGCAGAGGAGGTGTCCGTGTACTACCAGGGGCAGTGCTGTACATAGGGCACACATTAGTACAATACAGGGGACACAGAACATTACAATGACTGAGACACTACAACAGCACAGGTAACAGCAGCACAATGCTCAGTACACAATACAGCTGGGATGTAGGGAAGCACAGGAGGTGTCCGTGTACTACCAGGGGCAGCGCCGTACATAGGGCACACATTAGTACAATACAGGGGACACAGAACATTACAGTGACTGAGACACTACAACAGCACAGGTAACAGCAGCACAATGCTCAGTACACCATACAGCTGGGATGTAGGGAAGCAGAGGTGGTGTCCGTGTACTAACAGGGGCAGCACCGTACATAGGGCACACATTAGTACAATACAGGGTACACAGAACATTACAGTGACAGAGACACTACAACAGCACAGGTAACAGCAGCACAATGCTCAGTACACAATACAGCTGAGATGTAGGGAAGCAGAGGAGGTGTCCGTGTACTACCAGGGGCAGCGCCGTACATAGGGCACACATTGGTACAATACAGGGGACACAGAACATTACAGTGACTGAGACACTACAACAGCACAGGTAACAGCAGCACAATGCTCAGTACATAATACAGCTGGGATGTAGGGAAGCAGAGGAGGTGTCTGTGTACTACCAGGGGCAGCACCGTACATAGGGCACACATTAGTACAATACAGGGGACACAGAACATTACAATGACTGAGACACTACAACAGCACAGGTAACAGCAGCACAATGCTCAGTACACAATACAGCTGGGATGTAGGGAAGCAGAGGAGGTGTCCGTGTATTATGAGGGGCAGCGCTGTACATAGGGCACACATTAGTACAATACAGGGGACACAGAACATTACAGTGACTGAGACACTACAACAGCACAGGTAAAAGCAGCACAATGCTCAGTACACAATACAGCTGGGATGTAGGGAAGCAGAGGACGTGTCCGTGTACTACCAGGGGCAGCGCCGTACAGAGGGCACACATTAGTACAATACAGGGGACACAGAACATTACAGTGACTGAGACACTACAACAGCACAGGTAACAGCAGCACAATGCTCAGTACACAATACAGCTGGGATGTAGGGAAGCAGAGGACGTGTCCGTGTACTACCAGGGGCAGCGCCGTACAGAGGGCACACATTAGTACAATACAGGGGACACAGAACATTACAGTGACTGAGACACTACAACAGCACAGGTAACAGCAGCACAATGCTCAGTACACAATACAGCTGGGATGTAGGGAAGCAGAGGTGGTGTCCGTGTACTACCAGGGACAGCACCGTACATAGGGCACACATTAGTACAATACAGGGGACACAGAACATTACAGTGACTGAGACACTACAACAGCACAGGTAAAAGCAGCACAATGCTCAGTACACAATACAGCTGGGATGTAGGGAAGCAGAGGAGGTGTCTGTGTTCTACCAGGGGCAGCGCTGTACATAGGGCACACATTAGTACAGTACAGGGGACACAGAACATTACAATGACTGAGACACTACAACAGCACAGGTAACAGCAGCACAATGCTCAGTACACAATACAGCTGGAATGTAGGGAAGCAGAGGAGGTGTCCGTGTACTACCAGGGGCAGTGCTGTACATAGGGCACACATTAGTACAATACAGGGGACACAGAACATTACAATGACTGAGACACTACAACAGCACAGGTAACAGCAGCACAATGCTCAGTACACAATACAGCTGGGATGTAGGGAAGCACAGGAGGTGTCCGTGTACTACCAGGGGCAGCGCCGTACATAGGGCACACATTAGTACAATACAGGGGACACAGAACATTACAGTGACTGAGACACTACAACAGCACAGGTAACAGCAGCACAATGCTCAGTACACCATACAGCTGGGATGTAGGGAAGCAGAGGTGGTGTCCGTGTACTAACAGGGGCAGCACCGTACATAGGGCACACATTAGTACAATACAGGGTACACAGAACATTACAGTGACAGAGACACTACAACAGCACAGGTAACAGCAGCACAATGCTCAGTACACAATACAGCTGAGATGTAGGGAAGCAGAGGAGGTGTCCGTGTACTACCAGGGGCGGCGCTGTACATAGGGCACACATTAGTACAATACAGGGACACAGAACATTACAATGACTGAGACACTACAACAGCACAGGTAACAGCAGCACAATGCTCAGTACACAATACAGCTGGGATGTAGGGAAGCAGAGGAGGTGTCCGTGTATTATGAGGGGCAGCGCTGTACATAGGGCACATATTAGTACAATACAGGGGACACAGAACACTACAGTGATTGAGACACTACAGCAGCACAGGTAACAGCAGCACAATGCTCAGTACACAATACAGCTGGGATGTAGGGAAGCAGATGAGGTGTCCGTGTACTACCAGGGGCAGCGCTGTACATAGGACACACATTAGTACAATACAGGGGACACAGAACATTACAGTGACTGAGACACTACAACAGCACAGGTAACAGCAGCACAATGCTCAGTACACAATACAGCTGGGATGTACGGAAGCAGAGGAGGTGCCCGTGTACTACCAGGGGCAGTGCCGTACATAGGGCACACATTAGTATAATACAGGGGACACAGAACATTACAGTGACTGAGACACTACAACAGCACAGGTAACAGCAGCACAATGCTCAGTACACAATACAGCTGGGATGTAGAGAAGCAGAGGAGGTGTCCGTGTACTACCAGGGGCAGCGCTGTACATAGGGCACACATTAGTACAATACAGAGGACACAGAACATTACAGTGACTGAGACACTACAACAGCACAGGTAACAGCAGCACAATGCTCAGTGCACAATACAGCTGGGATGTAAGGAAGCAGAGGAGGTGTCCGTGTACTACAAGAAGCAGCGCTGTACATAGGGCACACATTAGTACAATACAGAGGACACAGAACATTACAGTGACTGAGACACTACAACAGCACAGGTAACAGCAGCACAATGCTCAGTACACAATACAGCTGGGATGTAGGGAAGCAGAGGAGGTGTCCGTGTACTACCAGGGGCAGCGCCGTACATAGGGCACACATTAGTACAATACAGGGGACACAGAACATTACAATGACTGAGACACTACAACAGCACAGGTAACAGAAGCACAATGCTTAGTACACAATACAGCTGGGATGTAGGGAAGCAGAGGAGGTGTCCGTGTACTACCAGGGGCAGCGCTGTACATAGGGCACACATTAGTACAATACAGGGGACACAGAACATTACAGTGACTGAGACCCTACAACCGCACAGGTAACAGCAGCACAATGCTCAGTACACAATACAGCTGGGATGTAGGGAAGCAGAGGAGGTGTCTGTGTACTACCAGGGGCAGCGCCGTACATAGGTTACACATTAGTACAATACAGGGGACACAGAACATTACAGTGACTGAGACACTACAACAGCACAGGTAACGGCAGCACAATGCTCAGTACACAATACTGCTGGGATGTAGGGAAGCAGAGGAGGTGTCCGTGTACTACCAGGGGCAGCGCTGTACATAGGGCACACATTAGTACAATACAGGGGACACAGAACATTACAGTGACTGAGACACTACAACAGCACAGGTAACAGCAGCACAGTGCTCAGTACACAATACAGCTGGGATGTAGGGAAGCAGAGGAGGTGTCTGTGTACTACCAGGGGCAGCGCCGTACATAGGTTACACATTAGTACAATACAGGGGACACAGAACATTACAGTGACTGAGACCCTACAACCGCACAGGTAACAGCAGCACAATGCTCAGTACACAATACAGCTGGGATGTAGGGAAGCAGAGGAGGTGTCTGTGTACTACCAGGGGCAGCGCCGTACATAGGTTACACATTAGTACAATACAGGGGACACAGAACATTACAGTGACTGAGACACTACAACAGCACAGGTAACGGCAGCACAATGCTCAGTACACAATACTGCTGGGATGTAGGGAAGCAGAGGAGGTGTCCGTGTACTACCAGGGGCAGCGCTGTACATAGGGCACACATTAGTACAATACAGGGGACACAGAACATTACAGTGACTGAGACACTACAACAGCACAGGTAACAGCAGCACAGTGCTCAGTACACAATACAGCTGGGATGTAGGGAAGCAGAGGAGGTGTCCGTGTACTACCAGGGGCAGTGCCGTACATAGGGCACACATTAGTACAATACAGGGGACACAGAACATTACAGTGACTGAGACACTACAACAGCACAGGTAACAGCAGCACAATGCTCAGTACACAATACAGCTGGGATGTAGGGAAGCAGAGGAGGTGTCCGTGTACTACCAGGTGCAGCGCTGTACATAGGGCACACATTAGTACAATACAGGGGACACAGAACATTACAGTGACTGAGACACTACAACAGCACAGGTAAAAGCAGCACAATGCTCAGTACACAATACAGCTGGGATGTAGGGAAGCAGAGGACGTGTCCGTGTACTACCAGGGGCAGCGCCGTACAGAGGGCACACATTAGTACAATACAGGGGACACAGAACATTACAGTGACTGAGACACTACAACAGCACAGGTAACAGCAGCACAATGCTCAGTACACAATACAGCTGGGATGTAGGGAAGCAGAGGACGTGTCCGTGTACTACCAGGGGCAGCGCCGTACAGAGGGCACACATTAGTACAATACAGGGGACACAGAACATTACAGTGACTGAGACACTACAACAGCACAGGTAACAGCAGCACAATGCTCAGTACACAATACAGCTGGGATGTAGGGAAGCAGAGGTGGTGTCCGTGTACTACCAGGGACAGCACCGTACATAGGGCACACATTAGTACAATACAGGGGACACAGAACATTACAGTGACTGAGACACTACAACAGCACAGGTAAAAGCAGCACAATGCTCAGTACACAATACAGCTGGGATGTAGGGAAGCAGAGGAGGTGTCTGTGTTCTACCAGGGGCAGCGCTGTACATAGGGCACACATTAGTACAGTACAGGGGACACAGAACATTACAATGACTGAGACACTACAACAGCACAGGTAACAGCAGCACAATGCTCAGTACACAATACAGCTGGAATGTAGGGAAGCAGAGGAGGTGTCCGTGTACTACCAGGGGCAGTGCTGTACATAGGGCACACATTAGTACAATACAGGGGACACAGAACATTACAATGACTGAGACACTACAACAGCACAGGTAACAGCAGCACAATGCTCAGTACACAATACAGCTGGGATGTAGGGAAGCACAGGAGGTGTCCGTGTACTACCAGGGGCAGCGCCGTACATAGGGCACACATTAGTACAATACAGGGGACACAGAACATTACAGTGACTGAGACACTACAACAGCACAGGTAACAGCAGCACAATGCTCAGTACACCATACAGCTGGGATGTAGGGAAGCAGAGGTGGTGTCCGTGTACTAACAGGGGCAGCACCGTACATAGGGCACACATTAGTACAATACAGGGTACACAGAACATTACAGTGACAGAGACACTACAACAGCACAGGTAACAGCAGCACAATGCTCAGTACACAATACAGCTGAGATGTAGGGAAGCAGAGGAGGTGTCCGTGTACTACCAGGGGCGGCGCTGTACATAGGGCACACATTAGTACAATACAGGGACACAGAACATTACAATGACTGAGACACTACAACAGCACAGGTAACAGCAGCACAATGCTCAGTACACAATACAGCTGGGATGTAGGGAAGCAGAGGAGGTGCCCGTGTACTACCAGGGGCAGTGCTGTACATAGGGCACACATTAGTACAATACAGGGGAACCAGGACACTACAGCAGCACAGGTAACAGCAGCACAATGCTCAGTACACAATACAGCTGGGATGTAGGGAAGCAGAAGAGGTGTCCGTGTACTACCAGGGGCAGCTCTGTACATAGGGCACACATTAGTACCATACAGGGGACACAGAACATTACAATGACTGAGACACTACAACAGCACAGGTAACAGCAGCACAATGCTCAGTACACAATACAGCTGGGATGTAGGGAAGCACAGGAGGTGTCCGTGTACTACCAGGGGCAGCGCCGTACATAGGGCACACATTAGTACAATACAGGGGACACAGAACATTACAGTGACTACAACAGCACAGGTAAAAGCAGCACAATGCACAGTTGAATCATGCACTGACTTCATGTACAGTCTGGACATTTCCAGGGCCACTGAGTCAGCCAAAAGGACTGGGTACTGAAGGGGTTGTGGCCAAATATGAGAGACCTGTCCATGCACCCTACAGATAGGGAATTGCTATACACAGCAACAAAGGTGGAAATTTGTTCCGCTCAGCAGCTGACCACAGGTCTCTGCTGGGCCTCTCCTACAGGTCATGGCCTGGGAAATAATTTTGCTATTTTTGCTATGATCATGCCCAAGGGTTGGCTCTCACACCAACACCACTTCCCCCGAAACAGGCAGGGAGATCCAGGCTGAGGATTGGATCACCTCAGATCCCAGAAGTTTGGGTGGGTTTAGTTTCCATGGAAACCGATCCGCTCATCTCTTAGTATATTACAACACATTGGGCGGTATTCAATGTGAATACCGGCGACGTGCACAGTGGCGTAAGTTTGTCCCAGGCGCCCGGAGGCAAGATTTTTGTTTGTGCCCCCCCCACACACACACACACACTTTATTAAGTATGATGCACTGAGCCGGCATTAATCAATTTGTTGCCCTACACTTACAGATATACCCCCCCCCCCTGCAATCACATCACAGCCACTAAATATAAAATAATAATAATCACGCCAGGCAGACAGCTTGCCTGGCTCCTTGCTCTCTGCTGCCCTAGCGGCAGGGGCATGACTAGAACTTTGTGGGCCCCATACAAAAATTTTAAAGGGTGGAGACAAAGGGGGCACAGGTGGATATGTGGAGGGCAAGGGGGCACAGGTGGAGAGGAAGGAGGTGGAGTGGAAGGGGGCACAGGTGGATATGTGGAGGGGAAGGGGGCACAGGCGGATGGTTAAAAAATAAAAAGCACACCAATTATATACCCACAGGGAAAAAAATTTGCAACATTGCAAACATTGACTACCAAATGTAAAAAAAAAAAAAAAATACAATGGACTGCCAAACAGCTCTATCTATATATAGATAGATATAGATCTATAGCTATCTATAGATAGACATATATCTATAGATAGATATATATCTATATATATATATATATATATATATATATATATATATATATATATATATATATATATATATATATATAAAGTCCAGATAGGAGCAGCACTTTCTTAACCAGATAAGTAAAACAGGGTGCCATCCATAACCCCTCGGGGTCAGCATACAGGTCCAGACGGCGGCACTCCCCAAATAACAAAATTCTCTTAGGCAGATTTCAACAACGTTTCGAACCTTTATTAGCGGTTCTTCATCAGGAGGTACATCCTGATGAAGAACCGCTAATAAAGGTTCGAAACGTTGTTGAAATCTGCCTAAGAGAATTTTGTGATTTGGGGAGTGCCGCCGTCTGGACCTATATATATATATATAGATCAGGGTTGCCGACTTTGAGATTCTCCTCTCCGGGAGAAGCCCGGAGAGGAGAGATTCAGCAGACACTCAGGGGGCGGGGCTTGCGAGTGACATCACTAAGCCCCGCCCCCATGCTGGTAAAGCAGCTAATTCACGGATCTCCGTGGAGGGGGCGGGGCTAAAATGACGCGATTTTGCCGTTTTAGCTCCGCCCCCTCCTCTGAGACCCGAGGATTGCGGCATTTTAATGCCGCGATCCGAGGGTCAGCGGGGGTCCCCCCTGAATCCGGGAGGGTTGCCCACCCTTCCGGGGGACCGGGAGGGGGACCCGATTTTCGGGAGACTCCCGGAAATTCCGGGAGGGTCGGCAACCCTGATATAGATATATTTGCAACCTTTGTAAATACAATCATCTGTATGTACACACACATGCTGTATTTATATGCAAGTTGGACTTACCACAAGACTGGGGTCTGGGGAGTAGCTGTCCCAGCACTGTCTGAGTGTCTGTCTCATGTTGCTCACTCTTGGTGCAGATACAGTAGCACATGTTCGGATAGGAGGGAGTCTGGGTACAGATAGAAAGGGGGGGGGGGGGATATTGTGGCTGCAGGGGTGAGAACATTTTCTACCTTCAAGGGGAATTCAGTTTGCATAAAGGGAACTCTGCATTGGGTAGAACAGTTTATGCAGGGGAAAGGGTGGAGCAGGGCTGCAGATTACAAAACCCCAGGGCTAATAGGATTCGGGTTACAGGGGAGGGGGATTGAGTCTGCAGTGGCAAGGACGGCATGGCTGCAGGGTGTAGAAGGGTTTTGGTGTGAGGGAGGAGGGTTGCACTGCAGGAGGAGGCATGATTACGCTGCAGGGGGAGACAGGATTATGCTGCAGGGCATAGTATAGTTATGGTTTGCCTCTGCAGCGAGTGGACTCATGCTGCTGCTGCAGGGAGGACGTACTTATCACGGGGAGGGGATGCACTGCACACAGTGCTGGGCTGGCTGGTTCAGACTCCCGACACACAGCAAATCATAGGAGAGCTACACACCTTAGCTCCGCGGCGGCCGTTTCCTAAGTGAAGCTCAGTGGAGCTGCCAGCTAAGAGGACAGGCTGGAAGTGTTATTTTTAAGCATTGGGGAGTGGGACACATAATGAGAAGGTGCTTAAGCTGGGAGGGAGGGAAGGAGGCGCAGGACTGATGACCGTCTCTGCTGCTTAAGCAGGCAGCTCCTGCAGATGCCTGTGGGGTTAGCAGCATTCCGACCAGGCGCTCCCCGCTCTGCCAGCACTGGCTCCCCAAAGCGCCAGCGGGGTCTGTCGGCCCTTTGTTGCTGCACAGTGCCAACCACCACATCATCCCCACACAGCCCTGGAGGAAGCCAGCGGCAGCCAGGGAATTACAACTTCCGGCCAGGGTCCCCAGCGATATTGAAGGGGTGGGGACCCGCTCACTGCTGCCTGGATCACCGCTCCTGCATATCAGAGACCCAGCGCAGCTGCAGCATACAATTACCGGTTTGCTAGGGGCGGGGGGCAGTGCGGAGTCTCCAGCCCTGCTGGCTTGGAACTTCAGGAGGCAATGGAGCCAGACCAGTGTCCCCCCTAAGGCTGGCGCCCGGCGGCAGATGACTCCATTGCCTCCGGGAGTTCCGCCACTGGACGTGCAGCGAATCCTGTTTAGGATTCGCTGCACATTCGCCACTGCTCGCTGCGTTCCGGAGCCTCGCCGGCTCCGGTATTCAACGAGTCAGGGGCTCGCTGCCCCTAAATGGAGAATTTGAGCTCCTGCGGTGGACGCCGCAGGGAGCCTGAGGACGGTGGCAGGCAGGGAGATGGAAGTCTCCCTGCCTGCCCCAGAACATTTGTGGGGGGCAGGTGGGCTCCCCGGGTGCCAGGCAGCACAGGCTGCCCCCCGGGGGTGTCAGCAGGGGACCGGGTATATTCACTACACCCGATCATGCATATGTTATGATCGGGTGAAGTAAATATATGAATATCTAATGAGCGGCTCGGCTCCGGCCCCCTGCTGGCTGGTCTGTGTAAAAAAAATATATATATTTTTTTAAATTAAATATATATTCATGTGCTTACAGCACATGAATAAAAATAGCATGCCCCTCCTCAGAATAAAATTCCAGATTTTTTGACACCAATTGTAAAAAACAAAACACTTTATTTTAAAAGTTCACATTCCACTTCACCATAAAAAGATAGCGATTGCTACTCGGTGAATCATGGCGAAAAAAACCTTGAAATGTATTCGTCATCTGGTCATTGAATAGGGTGATTCATCGTTTTAGTAAGAAATTCGCCTTACAGCACAAAATCGCCATAAAAACCTGGCGAATCAGGCTCATTGAATACCGCCCTTTGTGTATGAGGGGCTGTTCAAGTCAAAATTACAGCTTAGTGGATATATCATATACTGCAGCTACATTTTACTTTCTAAATATGACTTATGACGCGATGGATATGACGTATGACGAGACGGGTACGACGTATTACAAGACATATATCAAGTATAATGAGACAGATATAACCTATAGCGAGACAGATGTGATAAGATGGATATGTGGTATGACGATATGGATATGAGGTATGATGTGGCAGATATGATGTATGGTGAGGCGAATTTGATGTATGGCAAGATGGATATTAAGTATGACGAGACGGATATGACATATGATGAGACGGATATGATGAGACGGATATGAAGTATGACAAGACGGATATGACATATGGTAAGATGGATATGACATATGATGAGACGGATATGACCAGATGGATATGAAGTATGACAAGACGGATATGACATATGGTAAGACGGATATGAGCAGATGGATATGAAGTATGACAAGACGGATATGACATATGATAAGACGGATATGACATATGATGAGACGGATATGACCAGATGGATATGAAGTATGACAAGACGGATATGACATATGGTAAGACGGATATGAGCAGATGGATATGAAGTATGACAAGACGGATATGACATATGATAAGACGGATATGAGCAGATGGATATGACGTATGACTAGACGGGTACGACATATGATAAGACGGATATGAGCAGATGGATATGACGTATGACTAGACGGGTACGACATATGGTAAGACGGATATGAGCAGATGGATATGACGTATGACTAGACAGGTACGACGTACCGCTCAGTATGATGGCCTCTTCCAGTAGCCACCCCATCACTGGCAGAGAGGTAAAGGTAACCTGACCCTAGAGCCAAGAATCACAATGAATTCAGTTTTAATATAAACCATGGGTAATGATCACACCATATATACGTTCTGTATTAGGCACAATATTATACACCCGTAGATACATTCTGAGTGTTAGGTAACATTTGTATCATTACAAACACAACCATATAAGTACCATAGTATTTAACGTACAGGAAATATAAAATGGATCTAAAAACAATATATACTGTATGCAGCCAGTTGAACCAGTTCACAATATGGATAAACACACTCATTTGGGACAATTTCCATGAATTATGCACTTATAGGTTCCTAGAAAGTTGCAGACGTGTATTCATCTCTATGGGAGGAACAACTGTGATCGTCATGTGCGGACTGAGGCAGATTCTAGCAATTATCCTCATTCCGTGCTATAATAACGAGGAGGCCGAGGAAGCTTTCCTTATACCTATGAGGCCATCTCCCACTATACGTGCCCACGGTTACAGCAGAAATAAGCCCTATCGTTCATATCGCCCAGTGTATACGCTCAATATCATTAATGATGCGCACTTCCACGGGTCGGTAACATTACCTCCTGCCGTCTGAGTATGCAGCTCAGTGATGGCCGTATTGTCAATGACTATATGTTTAGTAGGGGCCAGGTGAAGTCACTGGATTATATCGTTATATTAATGATGTCGGCCGTGGAGTGAATCGTCTAGTATTGTCTAGGGGACATGGTCACATGATCGAGTCATCGCGGTCCTGCCCCCACTATTCAGTGCCAGATCATCGGCGTTGTGAAATGGGGCCACAATGACAGGAACTGCGGGAAGGAGGGGAATAGGGTGTGGGGGCCAAACTTTGCTACCCTTCCAGGGGGCAAAGCGCAGTACCTAAATTTTTATCTGGTCCCTGGGTCAACAATGTCTAGGTCAACAGTCACTAGGTCGACCAGTATTGGTCGACATACTGTACATTAGGTTGACAATGACAGAAGGTTGGCACAATAGTATGTTGGCACATCATAGTGTGCCACGTAGTACACTGCCGACATATGTCGCCATAGACACCCAAAACCCGTAAAAACTTTTGTTGACATTTTGCGTGTCGACCATGTCTATGTCAACTTTACCCTTGTGTCAACCTTCTGTCACTGTCAACCTATGGTATGTTGACAATTTTCAGGTGTTGCCCTAGTCACTGTCGACCGTTAGTGGTTGGCCTACTATACCTACACTACTAGCGGCTCAGTGCCGCTCTCTATATGCTCTCAGTGCCGCTCTTCGCCACCTACAACTTCTTGCCCCCCCCCCTCCTCAAGCTTTTCCGACCACCCTCTCCTGCTCAACACCCTCCGCTCCTTTGGCATCACTGGCACGGTCTTTTCCTGGTTCACCTCATACCTTTCCGATTGCTCCTTCTCCGTCTCCACTCCGAGCTCCTCCTCTCCTACTACCCCGCAGTCAGTCGGTGTTCCCCAAGGGTCAGTCTTTGGCCCTCTCCTCTTCTCCCTCTACACCACCTCTCTGGGCACCCTCATCAGCTCCTATGGTTTTCATTACCACCTTTATGCTGATGATACCCTAATCTTTCTCTCCTCCCCCGACCTATCCCCATCACTCCTGTCCAAGGTCTCCGAATGCCTCACGGCCATCTCAGCCTGGATGACCCAACGCTTCCTGAAACTAAACATGGCTAAAACTGAACTTCTAACCTTCCATCCCCCGAACATCCCCTCTTCTCCCACTATCTCCATTAGCATTGGTGAAAACGAGATCACCTCCACCGACCAAACACGCTGCCTCAGTGTCATCATTGACTCCTTCCTCTCTTTTACCCCCCACATTCGTGCTCTCTCACAGTCTTGCCGCTTTCACCTACGCAACATCTCGCGCATCAGACCATTCCTCTCCACTGACGCGACCAAAATTCTCATTCACTCTCTTGTCATCTCCCGCCTTGACTACTGCAACATCCTTCTCTCTGGGCTACCTCTCACCCGCCTCGCACCTCTCCAATCCATTCTTAACGCTTCTGCTAGGCTCATCTTCCTCTCCTGCCGCTCTACCTCCGCCTCCCCCCTCTGTCTATCTCTTCACTGGCTCCCCATTCCTTTCCGAGTTCTCTTTAAACTCCTCACCACCACCTACAAGGCTCTCTCCTCCTCCACCGCTCCTTACCTCTCTTCACTGATCTCTATCCACACTCCCTCCTGTCCTCTTAGCTCCATCGCTGACTGCTGACTGACCTCTCACCTAATCACCTCCTCCCACTCCCATGTCCAAGACTTCTCTCGTGCTGCCCCCCTGTACTGGAACAACCTCCCGCCACCCATCAGGCTTTCTGATTCCCTTACCTCCTTCAAGCGCTCCCTCAAAACCCACTTTTTTGACTAACCTATCCCTCCTCCTAACCTCTTTCAAACCTCCTATCCTGCCTCCGTTCCCCTCCGTTCCTACTTATCCTATTGTTTTCCATTCGTCCACCCACCTCCTTTTAGTATGTTAACTCTTATGAGTAGGGTCCTCCTGCCTCACGTACTCACCCTACCTCTTTACCTCACCTGTGCTCCTGTCCTGTTCTTCCCTTCCTCTACTTCATCTTCAGTCTCCTCGACAATTTCGACGCCTACTTCAGAACTGATGCAGCTATACCCCTATTTATGCTGTATTTTATCAACACACCCTGTACGCTACCTTGTAATTTGTTTTTTGTTTGCTATGTACGGCGCTGCGGACACTTTGTGGCGCCTTATAAATAAACGTACTACTACTATGTGTCAGAGGTACCAAGCCTTGAAAACAGATGGAGCGGAGAGTGGTAAAGTATCAGCCAGTGGCAGCACAGTTCAAAATTCAAATAGGTCAGAAACATCATCTGCCAGTGAGTCATTCTGGAATGGCAGTTGGTGGCAGTGGGTGTGGCTCCCCTATTTGCTTTTGGACTGTGCTGAAATGGATGATAACTCCACATTAATGGCTGCTATTGCACTTTTCCATTGTTGTCGCTGCTGTACATCTGAGTTGCTCTTTACGAGAGACCTTCCCAAAGAAATGACATCCTGTATGTATGACTTTAGTGCCGGGCTGTGCAGAACAAGGTCCCTCCGGTTCCCGAGAACATTACGGACTATGAAACGGAGACGCAGCGGTGAGCAAAGTTCACAGAATGTCATTGCATAAACTCAAACGACTCCATTGTCTGAGCCCTGACTGACTGAGCGCAACCTGTTGTTGCTACAGTCTTGTTCTGGTTCACACGTCGTATTAATAAGGTGCCAATGTATACCGCAGCGGATTACCGAATGATGAAATCCAATTCCCAGATGTGGAAACAGCAGAGTAGCACAATGAGGCGGATATGTCAGCTTAACGCTGCAGCAATAGTGTTCTGTGAGGAGGAAGCAGAGGTGCATAGGTGTACTGTGTTATGTCTGTCTGTAAGTAAGGACAGAGTAGTGGGGACAACAATCAAGGGGACCAGATATACCTGCCTACATCTGCAAACTAGAACCAGGTAGGAAGCACTGGGCGTGTCACACTCTGCATAAAGGGCGTGTCTAGCTCCACATATGGGCGTGTCTTTGCTAAATGCTTGTTGTTGCAGGATATTTCTATATACAGAAAACTTTAGTAACAATATATTTGGGAAGTTATGGCAAGTAATGATGCTAATGTTGCTGCCTGCAATATTTATTTTCTTGTCACTTGGAACAGTAAACGTGATTAATGTGATGTCTATGCAATAAATTTTAAATGCAGTTTGACCTTGTGTGACTTCATCCCTAAGAATTTAAGTATGGTTTCTGTGTATTAAATGAAATGTTATTGTGAACACTGTCTGCATCTTGTAGGCACTACTGGTATTTGTTGGATGTGCTGGTTCCCATACCATGATGATGATCCAATGGATCAATGTTCGCCATGTCTTTCTGTCTCTTGTTGTTTCTTTCAAGTCCTTCATTTGAATGTTAGTGCCCACTTTGACGATGTCAAACCATCGTGTACGTTGATGTCCCCTTTTTCGTGACCCACTTACGAGACCGAGCATTATTGTTGGATACCATTACCATTATAGCATTAGCCAAATCAGTATGGACACCAGATACTCTAATTAAAGAAATACTAACAGTTTTTTTTATCACTAAATAACTAACTAGCAGCAGCATGCTATGGATAAGTGCACAACTGCATGGATACCAAAGACCCTCTGTGATTATGTTCTGCTGTCTATCTCTCTTGTCAGGGGTTTCCACGAGAGGGAGATAATGAGAGCTGTCAGTAAGGACTCCTGAGCAATTACAGCAATTCACACTGATTACAGCACATCACTGTCCTTGCAAAGGAACACAGTGTCAGCGACTCCCCAGTGGTGGAAGTTACGGTTCAGGAGAGCAGGAGGCTGGGTAGTGATAGGGGTGTGTGGGCATACGGGGGACTAAAGAGTTGGGTGGGGGACAGTGTGAAGCTTCTGCCAGTGGGTGAGGGTCCAGCGTGGCAGCACAGGAGTACAGGACGGTGGCCCTGAGTCAGTGTGCGCTCCTACTGTGAGGCCATAGGGTGCATGAGAGCAGGAGGCTGGGCGGTAAAGCATAATAGGGGAATGTGGGCAACACAGGGTGAGCGGGTCACCACTGGCGGAAGTTATGGGGCAGGAGAGCAGGATGCTGGTTAGTGATAGAGGTGTGTGTATGAGAGTGACTAAAGCTTTTACGCTGGTGCAGAGGAGGGTGGGGGACACTGTGCAGCTTCTGCCAGTGGGTGAGGGTCCAGCGTGGCAGCACAGGAGTACAGGATGGTGGCCCTGAGTCAGTGTCTCCTCCTACTGGGTGGGAGTTAGGGTGCATGAGAGCAGGAGGCTGGGTGGTAAAGCATGATAGGGGAATGTGGGCAACACAGGGTGAGCGGGTCCCCACTGGTGGAAGTTACGGGGCAGGAGAACAGGAGGCAGGGCAGTGATAGAGGTGTGTGGGCATAAGGGGTAGTAAACTTTTTGGCTGTTGCAGAGTAGGGATGGCCATTGGTGCAAACGCCATCGATGGTTGGCATTGATGGCGATTTTGCACCCTGCCATCGATAGTAGTAAAATATTACTTGTATAACCATCGATTGTTGTAGCTATCGATGGTCATCCATTATATCTGACTGAATAGGTCGTGGGTCAATCAGAACTTGGTGGCGGGACTTCCGGGTGAGGGGGGATGAAACTTGATCGGTTCTCCTTTGCCATCGATGTAGGGAAACTATCTGGTCCTCCCACATCGATGGCAAAAGTATTCAACATCGGCCATAAACCATAGATTATTTGAAATCATTGATGGTTGATGGCCATCCCTAGAACTGGAGGAGGGTGGGGGACAGTATGCAGCTCCCGGCAGTGGGTGAGGGTGCATGAGAGCAGGAGGCTGTATAATAGTGGTATGTGGTCAAGACATTGATAAAAGTTGTGGCGCTGGTGCAGAGGACCGTGGGGACACTTCTGGCAGTGGAGGAACTTGCAGCGCGGCAGCCAGGTTCTCATTTCCCACGTAGGGGCGGCACCTGCTTGTGGTGGTACAGGATCCCCCATTCTCACGGGGGTCCGTGAAATGCGGGAGGTGTGTCGCGGGGGGGGGGGGCGCTGAGGGGGGGGGGAATTGCGGGAAGGGGGTCAGGGGGGTCCGCAAATTGCACAAGGGGGAGGCGCGGGGGTCCGCGAATCCTGGGAGGGGGGCGCGGTGGTGCACAAATAGCGGGAGGGGGGTGCTGGGGGCCGTGAATTGCGGGAAGGGGGGGTCCACAAATTGCGGGAGGGGGGTTATGGTGGTCCGTGAATCGTGGGAGGGGGGGTTGAGAGGGACCGCAAATCGCGGGAGGGGGTGCCGTGAATCGTGGAAGGGGGGCGCGGGGGTCCGCAAATTGCGGAAGGGGAGGTTGTGGAGGACTGTGAATCGCGGGAGTAAAGATGGCGGGCGCGCGGGCGTCTTATATAGAATCCCGATCCCGCGAGAATCCGACAGCGCGATGATGACGTTTTGCCTCGTTTTCGGTCCGGAATTTAGGCGGGAACTCCCGAGCCGGCTCGGATCCAGACTCGGATCGCGATATTCGGATCTTCCTGTGGAGCCTCATGGGAGGCTGGTAGAGAATGTTGCCCGACTGCTCTGCATGTGAATAGCACAGAGTGCAGCATTACCTACCTCCATGCCTACAGCCAGACTGTGCATGGCTATCTGCATGCTGATTGGTGGGTGGCTGGATCTATCCACCAATCAGAGTGCAGCATTACCTACCTCCATGCCTGCAGCTAGACTGTGCATGGCTATCTGCATGCTGATTGGTGGGTGGCTGGAGCTATCCACCAATCAGAGTGCAGCATTACCTACCTCCATGCCTACAGCCGGACTGTGCATGGCTGCCAGCATGCTGATTGGTGGGTGGCTGGAGCTATCCACCAATCAGAGTGCAGCATTCTCTACCTACCTCCATGCCTGCAACCAGACTGTGCATGGCTATCTGAATGCTGATTGGTGGGTCGCTGGAGCTATCCACCAATCAGAGTGCAGCATTACCTACCTCCATGCCTGCAGCCAGACTGTGCATGGCTATCTGCATGCTGACTGGTGGGTGGCTGGAGCTATCCACCAATCAGAGTGCAGCATTACCTACCTCCATGCCTACAGCCGGACTGTGCATGGCTGCCAGCATGCTGATTGGTGGGTGGCTGGAGCTATCCACCAATCAGAGTGCAGCATTCTCTACCTACCTCCATGCCTGCAGCCAGACTGTGCATGGCTATCTGCATACTGATTGGTGGATGGCTGGAGCTGTCCACTAATCAGAGTGCAGAATTATCTACCTACCTCCATGCCTGCAGCCAGACTGTGCATGGCTGCCAGCATGCTGATTGGTAAATGACTGGAGCTATCTACCAATCAGAGTGCAGAATTCTCTGCCATCCTCCTAGCCTGCAGCCAGCATGCTGATTGGTGGATGTCTAGAACTATCCACCAATCTGAATCTGTATAGAGGCGTCCACCAGCTGCACCCCCCATCTGCTGGTACAATGTCACACCATTGAAGCACATTGTTTCCATTGGACAGGCATCGTTTCTGATTGACGTTACGTGAAGGTGTGGGAATACGGTCGGAATCTGACATTTACCGGTACAAAGGCCTGCGAATTTGCAGACCTGCTGATTATGGAATGAACGCACATGCGCACGGTATGCTGTGCGCATGTGCGAGCTCCACTGGCGACTGAAGCCAGCGATGGTGAATGACAGCCGAGGGGGCATTTGTAGGCAACACCCCACCATTTTCTGGGATTGCCGCCTTAAAATGCAGGAGGGCCCAGCCACGACGAGGGAGGGCCACTGACGTCAGCAGCGGCCTCCATCTCCCCGCGGTCATCACAGAGTATGTCTACAGTTACCCGGTGTTGCGAACAGGGGAATCCATTCGATGAGGAGTGATTGCCAATGGTTTCCCTCCCTGCGTGCATATTTGCAGCCGTGCACAGTAGCGGGGAGGGGGACTCTAGCCATGGGCATTGTTTACCTGGTCGCTGGGCTGGGAAGGTTCTCAGCCCGGTGATCAGGTCTGAATTGGGCCCAGAGCTCAAGTCGGCAGGTGCATCAGTGTCAGGCGGCTACATCCCATCGTACATTCTCAGCAACCATAGTGTCTGCAAAGCATTGTGGGTGTTCTGCCACATTGCTCATCTGCAGCTGGAAAGCAGGAGCCGCAAGTGTCCGTATCTCCAAGGTCACGTTTCCCTGTTCACCAGCTCGGCCGCTTACCGGAGCCCTTGTCCAGGCAATTAAAACTGATTTGTTGCAATGGGGATTCTTAGTTATCATACGGCGGAACCGACACAATGTGCGTCTAATGCTGGGTACACACCAGGACGACTAGGGCCCGATCCCCTCAATCTAGATCCAATTCCGACCAATTGGATGTAGATTGTGTGCTGATTGGGCCCTTTTCTGTCCTGGTATGGACCGATACCGATCCGATGCGCGGTCTCGCTGGTCGGTCGGTCGTTATTGAGATCCTACCTGCTGCAGGTAGGATCTGAATGATGACCATACAGCCGGGTGCGGGTCGCCATCGGATCGGACCCGCTCACGGTGCACATCGTGAGCGGGTCGTGCCCCCCCGCGTCACCGTGAGCGGGTCGGACGAGACACTGACGACCCGCTCACGATGTGCATCGTGAGCGGGTCGTCCTGGTGTGTACCCTACATTAGTCTCCCTGTGGTCTCTGCAAGTTTATACGTCCATCTCTATAATAGTCAGACCCCCATTACCGGATGCTGAGAGGGAACTGGGTATGAAGGTTGACATACATTACGTCGACCACTGAAGATCGACAAGACTTTGTTCGACACAAGTAATAGGTTGACAGGTCTAAGGTCGACATGGTCGGAAGGTCAATACAAGTATTAGGTCGACAACGGGAAGGACGACAGTAAAAAGGTCGTCATGACCTCGCACGGCTCGCTGGTCCCGGCGCGCTATTATATTCTCCCTCCACGCCCTAGTGGATAGTAGGATATGAAATATTGCCTGTTTTTGAAGAAAAAAAAAAATGGGAAAACCTTATGTCGACATTTTGACTGTTGACCTTCCCATTGTCGACCTAATGCCTGTGTCGACCATCCGACCCTGTCAATCTATTTCATGTGTCAACCTTTAGTGTTTGACCTGACCTGATGTATTTTGACCTTCATACTGTCGACTTAGGGACCGTATCCTGTGGAAAACAGGGGGATATTATATTAGGACAATACTGTTGCGGGGGGGGGGGGGAGAATAACAACAAAAAATAATATTTTATTTAATCACAAACTTATTGTTAAAGGGAAATAAATAGATTCGGGCAGCTCTGGCATCAGAGTAATGTCTGCGCCTCTCCGCCACGTCCTAACAATCCATTCTGACCGCTTTCTAATGACTGCATCGTTTTCACCCGAGTGGAACAGAAAAGCGTCTCCCCCGCCGACAGCGTGAGGTTCAGGCCTCCGCCGACGCCATGGAAATACTAATTCACGGTCGGAATGAGATTACATGGCGGCAGACAGCTCTTATATACAGAGATATAACTCAGGTAGCGCGGGCGCTGGGTATTACTATGCTGCCGATTAATTGCCTGTTCTCTGCTCATTAAATTACCCGGTTGTTAATCTGCTGGGTGTATTTAGGGCACGTGCTGTACGTAATGGATTCACTGGGAGGAATTCTTATTACAAGCCAACAACACAAATAAATGTGTGTATTAGGGGATTAGCGTGTAATAAGCACCCAGGGGGGCCCTTGGGTTACTCTGTTTATACGTCAAATCTTCCTGACACCGAGAAACATCTTGATGGGTTAATTTAAGCTATAGTTATTAATGTTGGTACATTTCCCCCCGAGGTCAGCTCGATGTTCTGTTTGCCAATATAACAGGAGAAACATCCAAATCTTTGCTGCCTGTTAGGTGCTGCACATATTATTTGACACTGCATGCGGCCAGCGAGCCCTCGCATTGCGCTGGGAGACCCATTCGACGACTATGATTTGTCGCACTGATGCAGCTGAAAGGATTGTATGCAATGTCACCCTAGTGTATGGGCAACAGTAGGGAGAGCTAGTTCCACCCACGCCACAGCCCTGCACAGCAATTCCAACAAAAAGCCTTTACCAGTGACTTTCTTTTCTGGCATGGTGTATGTGATGTCATGCCGTCATCACCGCTGAAGTGAAGAAGGGCCACTAAAATAAACAGGTTCTGGGCATGCTGAAGATAAGGTGAGAAGGGGCTGGAGGGACACAGAGAGGCGGGATGGCTGCTGTAGGGACACAGGGCATGGAGCTGCTGGAGGGACATGTGCGGTGGGCTGCTGGAGTGACAGAGGCAGATATGTTTACTGTGGTCATTAAGTGTATAAGGGGCACCACTTCTGTGGGCATTATGTGTATAAGCGGCACTATTACTATGGGAATTATGTGTAAGGGGCATTGTGTATAAGCGACACTACTGTGTGGCATATATGTATAAGGAGTACTACTGTGTAGCATAACAAGTATAAGGGGCACTACTGTGTGTCATAATGTGAATAAGGGACAATACTATGTGGTGTAATATGAATCAGGGGCACTACATGCAGTGTGTCATGTGAATATGATTGTGCTATGGAGTGGAATAATTTAAGCTGGAATTACTATTCTGTGATCACATCACACCCCTTCTTTGTGAGACCAATGTCCCTTTATATAGCATTGGAGGTAGGACACATATGTAATTGTGTGTGTGTGTGGGGGGGGGGGTGTGGTGTTAGGGGAAATAAGTTCCACCACCTCTCCAGGACCACTTTAAGCCAATATTAAGTATCCCTGCATTCCCACCACAAACTGAATCTCCTATAGGTTTAGGAACTGAAAGTGGTTCTGGAGATTTTGTAGAAGTGGCCCGACATGTGGACACCCTGGCAAGGCATGAGGCTTGAGAAACAGTGCGAGGGAAGGAGACATGAGACTGGAGGGATACGGGGAGGGGCTAGCTGTAGAGAGCATTGAGAGATGGGGTGGAGAACATACAGAGGGAAAGAGACCATAGAGTGACCACAATAGATATCATCCTCGAGAATTACGAGTCAATAACATAGTGATAAAATATTGCCCTGACCATGTGATGTATTATGTACTGACAATTCCCTGGTCCTCTCATTAATCACCTTTTCCTAGTGGTTCAACGCTTAACTGTTCTGCAGGACAGGGTCTTCCAGTAGCATTCTGCATGGATCCGGCCTCACTGAGATATGGGTACTGCTACATCTGACGGCAATTCCAGTTTTGCTGCACATGACCATTTCTACCAATCAGCAGCCAAGGATTCCTATATAAATCTCTCCATGTGCATTAGTCATGTCCAGTGCAACGTCTGATGATTTCTATCCTCTATGACTGGTATTCTCAGTGTTTGGCTGAACAATACTGCTCCCACTGAAACTGCATGAAATTCTACTCAGCACATGCTGCTGTTCCTGTCTATTGTGCTACAAGTGTCAAGGCCAGTCTCAGCTCTTCCTGCTGTTCCTGTCTATTGTGCTACAAGTGTCAAGGCCAGTCTCAGCACATCCTGCTGTTCCTGTCTATTGTGCTACAAGTGTCAAGGCCAGTCTTAGCGCTTCCTGCTGTTCCTGTCTATTGTGCTACAAGTGTCAAGGCCAGTCTCAGCTCTTCCTGCTGTTCCTGTCTATTGTGCTACAAGTGTCAAGGCCAGTCTCAGCGCTTCCTGCCGTTCCTGTCTATTGTGCTACAAGTGTCAAGGCCAGTCTCAGCGCTTCCTGCCGTTCCTGTCTATTGTACTACAAGTGTCAATGCCAATCTCAGCGCTTCCTGCTGTTCCTGTCTATTGTGCTACAAGTGTGAATGCCAATCTCAGCGCTTCCTGCTGTTCCTGTCTATTGTGCTACAAGTGTGAATGCCAGACTCAGCGCTTCCTGCTGTTCCTGTCTATTGTGCTACAAGTGTGAATGCCAGTCTCAGCGCTTCCTGCTGTTCCTGTCTATTGTGCTACAAGTGTGAATGCCAGTCTCAGCGCTTCCTGCTGTTCCTGTCTATTGTGCTACAAGTGTGAATGCCAGTCTCAGCGCTTCCTGCTGTTCCTGTCTATTGTGCTACAAGTGTCAATGCCAGTCTCAGCGCTTCCTGCTGTTCCTGTCTATTGTGCTACAAGTGTGAATGCCAGTCTCAGCGCTTCCTGCTGTTCCTGTCTATTGTGCTACAAGTGTGAATGCCAGTCTCAGCGCTTCCTGCTGTTCCTGTCTATTGTGCTACAAGTGTCAATGCCAGTCTCAGCGCTTCCTGCTGTTCCTGTCTATTGTGCTACAAGTGTGAATGCCAGTCTCAGCGCTTCCTGCTGTTCCTGTCTATTGTGCTACAAGTGTCAATGCCAGTCTCAGCGCATCCTGCTGTTCCTGTCTATTGTGCTACAAGTGTGAATACCAATCTCAGCGCTTCCTGCTGTTCCTGTCTATTGTGCTACAAGTGTCAGGTCAACATGACTTTTTCATGTTTTTTTTGGTGACAGTTTCCACACCTGAGTACCAATTAGTGCACTGCATCCCCCCTCGCCTTGCTCGCCATTCTGACCAGGCTCCTCCCTCCACCGGCACTGCGATCGGCGCACCTTACCATCCATTCAGAGGATGTCTGGATGGTAAAGTCTGAAAAGGGAAAAAAAGAAAGAAGAAAAGATCCCAGGAAACACTTTTTCATGTCTTTTGCGTGTGTTGACCTTTTGACCATGTCGACCATATGAATGTCAACCATAAGGTGTCGACCTATTGTCTACCTTGACATTGTCAACCATTCAGATACCCAGACGTTCAGTGGAGGGAGGATCTTTATAAAACGTAATGTCAGTGTTAGTGGAAGTATTTCAGGTTTTTAGGTGCTTCATGTTATTTTCTAAAGTGTCCGTATATATCACAGAAACCCCACAATACTCCCCTCTCAGCCCCCGTTGTTCCTCAGCAGTGGTGGATTCAGGGGGGGGGGGGGGGGAGACCAAGGCATGTGCCTCCCCTGTTGTTTTGTTCTGCACCCGCCCCTGTTTCTCAGCACACCTTTGATAAAGCCACCTGGAGTGGCGAAACGCGTCAGTGGCTACTGGGGAACCCATCCCCCCTGCTTTTACCTCCATCATTCTGGATTGCAGCCCGAACCATTCCTTGGATTCACAAAAGACCACCTAAGGACATTGTTTTCCTCGTGCCTCCATCAAAAGGACCAGCACTGGTAATTTACCTATCAACATCTATCCTTGGAGCATCCGAGCATATTGTCAACATCCCACCATCTGTGATTTGTGCCAACTTGGGCCGATTAGTGGACACTCGGACGAGGACAGTCCATACCCATCAAGGGTGGTAACTATATTCGTTTTCATCTATCCAATCCAAGGGAAATATAGGAACGGACTCTCCAGCCCTATCCATGTGCAGGGGGACCCCCTTATTTTATACCCGCCTTTCTTCCATTGTTGTTTTTTATAGCCACAGTCTTTTATCATTGTACCGTTATTAATTCTTTTTATATATCTATTGTGATTAATACATTTTCATATCGATTCTCAAAGCTATTGCGCTGTTCAACTCTTTTTGCAATTTTCCTATTCTTTACGGGACTAACTACCCCGGTCATCGAACAGCTGCAGGTTAAGTTCACTTGTGACCTAGCGCCCCCTAGTTCTGACCCCTAGGGGACAGTCCTATTATATTCTCCATTTCTCAGCACACATATGCTTGTCTCTAAAAGGCTTTATACCTTTCGTTTATCGTTTCAATTGCTGCAGCGAGAGATAAGCAGTCACTAATCACTGGTGCTTTACCTCAGATGTCTGCAGGTCCTGTGCTAATCCTCTCCAGTGCAGGGGTGACAGCACTTAGCCTATTGTATCCCTGAGACACAATTAGTCATCTCACTTCAATATTCACCTTCTTCATTCATGTCAGTGCACAGAACAATGCGAAGTGGATGGAGTGGCCGCAGCAGGAAGACTCTAGCAGACAGACGGAGGATAACTTGTAAAGGTCCCCGCGTCCTGCGGCCCGCTGCTACCAGTATCCCGACCTTAGCCAGGAGCTGTCCGCAACCCCTTCCTCAGCCTCTCTTTGTGCTGGCTTGTGCCCAGTGGTGTAACTATAATATCATCCATTTCTCCTAAAATAATGGGCCCCCCTAAAATAAAGCCCCCTTATAATAAAACCCGCCCCCCCCCCTCCCCGTAAAATAAAGTCCGCCGCCCACCTCCAACCCCGCTGCTTACCCCTCTGATTGCCCCCGCCGGGACCTGTAGATATACTTGTCTCTTGTCTGCGGTCTATGAAAATGGCCCTCACAAAATGGCCGCCCCCTTACAGCAGACACACCTAGTATCCTCAAAAAGTGTCTGCTGTAAGGGGGCGGCCATTTTGTGAGGGTCATTTCATTAACAGAAGCCTGCAACGAGGAGAGCCGGGCCGCAGACAAGAGATATGTAGAGTTCAGGCGGTGGCGAGCAAAGGGGCAAGGTTGGTCCCGGGCCCCAGCAGCAGTGCATGATAGCCCCGCAGACCCCAGGCACCAACACTTACTCAGCGCCTCCCCACGACCGCGGGGCTATTGTTGTTACACCACTGCTTGTGCCCCTCTTTCTCCCCTTAACCCACAGCAGTATAGCCGTGCTGACTTATCTAGGATGGACATCGGAAGATCACCATTAAATGATTGCTGGGCATCTGCCAAAAAGAATTCGATAGGTAAAAAAATTCACAGGATTAGCGCATGTGCAAAAAAAGCCTTTTTCTTTGTGCATCTTCAGACTGGCCACACATGCGCAGAAGCACTGTAGCGTAGCCAGGGCCGGTGCAAGGCACCGGAGCGCCCCAGGCAAGTTGGGGTCGGGGCGCCCCGGTGCCGGGGGGAGGGGGGGGGGCGGCGGCATCCCTGCAGTGCAGGAGCGGTCAGGGGTGTTTATTTATTTATTTATTTACAGTTTCTTATATAGCGCAGCAGATTCCGTTGCGCTTTACAATAGTAGACAGTGATAAGACAAACTGGGTAACAACAGACAGACTTGGAGGTAGGAGGGCCCTGCTGCAAGCTTACAATCTATAGGGATATAGGGGGGAAACATAAGGACAGGCACCAGTAATAGCATAGCAGTTACAAGTCCAGAAGGGAAGCTATATAATACATAAGTGCCTCGGAGGGTTATGCATGTAGAACTTAAATATGATAGGCTTGCCTGAAGAGGTGAGTTTTCAGGGAACGCTTGAAAGTTTGGAGACTGGTGGAGAGTCTTAATGTGCGTGGAAGGGCATTCCATAGGATGGGAGCAGCCCGATAAAAGTCCTGTAATAATGAATGGGAGCTAGTGATCCGTGCAGAAGAGAGACGCAGATCTTGTGTAGAGCGTAGTGGTCGAGATGGGAGATATTTTGTGATAAGTGCAGAGATATATGCTGGTGCAGTATGGTTAATAGCTTTATATGCGAGTAGAAGTGTTTTATATTGAATACGGTAATATACAGGCAACCAATGGAGGGACTGGCAGAGCGGATCAGCAGACGATGAGCGTCTTGCAAGGAAGATCAGCCTAGCAGCAGCATTTAGAATGGATTGCAGTGGTGAGAGTCTGTTCTTGGGAAGACCAGTTAGGAGACTATTGCAATAATCAATGCGGGATATAATGAGTGCATGGATAAGAGATTTGGTAGTGTCTTGTGTGAGATAGGGTCGTATTTTGGATATGTTTTTTAGATGCATGTAACATGATTTGGAGACAGATTGAATGTGGGGAAGAAAGGACAGTTCAGAGTCGAGGGTGACCCCTAAGCAACGAGCTTGTTGGGTAGGGTAGATTATCGAGTTGTCGACAGCGATGGAGATGTCAGGATGGTAACTGTTCTTAGATGGCGGGAATATAAGTAATTCCGTTTTGGAAATATTGAGTTTGAGTTGGCGACAAGACATCCAAGATGAGATGGCAGAGAGACAATCAGAAACTCGACCCAAAACCACAGGTGACAACTCTGGGGTTGATAGATAGATTTGAGTATCATCAGCATACAAGTGATACTGAAATCCGAAAGAGCTGATTAGTTTGCCAAGAGAGGAGGTATAGATTGAGAAGAGCAGAGGACCTAAGACTGAACCTTGCGGAACTCCGACTGACAGAGGTAATGAAGAGGAAGTAGAGTTAGAGAAGCGAACACTGAAAGAGCGATCAGATAGGTAAGATGTGAACCAGGAAAGGGCTGTATCATTAAGACCTAGGGAGTGTAGTGTTTGTAAGAGAAGAGAGTGATCGACGGTGTCAAATGCAGCAGAAAGATCAAGAAGAATAATTAGTGAGTAATAACCTTTAGACTTAGCCGTTACCAGATCATTCACCACTTTAGTCAGTGCTGTCTCAGTGGAGTGTTGAGAGCGAAAACATGACTGAAGTGGGTCTAATAGGGTGTTAGAGTTAAGAAAGTTTGTGAGCCGAGAGTAGACAAGTCTCTCCAGTAGCTTGGAGAGGCATGGGAGCTGAGATATAGGACGATAGTTAGAGAGAGAGTTAGGGTCAGAATTCTGTTTTTTTAGAATAGGAGTTATCACTGCATGTTTGAGCAGAGAAGGAAAAGTACCAGTAGTAAGAGAGAGATTGCAGATTTTAGTTAAGGTTGGAATAATCACAGGAGATAGATTTTTAATGACTTGCGCAGGTATAGGATCGAGAGGAGAGGTAGTAGAGTAAGAGGATAAGAAGAGTGCGGATACTTCCTTTTCATTTGTGGGCTCAAATGAAGAGAAAGTGCCAGAGGGTTCAGGTGGAAAAGAAAGAGGGTTAGAGGTTGTGGAAGAGCATACCATTTCATCTCGGATGTTATCAATCTTGTCCTTAAAGTAGGAGGCAAGTTCTTGTGCACTGATGGTAGCCGGTGGGGGAGGAGGGGGAGGGTACAGAAGAGACTTAAAGGTGTTAAAAAGTCACTTAGGGTTGGTGGCATGAGAAGAGATGAGAGATTGGTAGTATGTTTGGCAGTGTCCAAAGCATTGCTGTAGGAGTAGTAGCTAGTTTTATATGCGAGGAAATCAGTCGTACTACGAGATTTGCGCCATTGGCGTTCTACTTTACGTGACTGATTTCGTAGTTGTCTTGTTGTTTTGGTGTGCCACGATTGGCATCTAAGCCTACGTGGGGTGTAATGGGTAGCTGGAGCCATGTCATCAAGGGCTGTTTCAAGAGTCTGGTAGAGGTGGGAAACAGCAGAGTCAGGAGAGGTAAATGTAGAAATTAGTGAGAGCTGTTGTTGCAGGGAGGTGGTAAGTTGTGGAAAATTAATTGCATTAGTATTTCTGCGGGTTAGAGTAGGCTTGCATGATTTCAGTGTCAGGGCGGGATGCTATATAGCAGAAATGCGGTAAAAACCCCGTTTTCGGGGTTTCTACCGCATTTCTATATGCTATATGGCGCCTCCGCAGTGTCAGCGCTGCGGAGGGAATCGCCAGCTAAAGCTGGCGAATCCCTGCAGAAGCCTATGGGCTTCTTACCGCAGCGCTGTTTGAGGGATCCGTCACGGATCCCTCCCAGCGTGCCCTGCGGCCGGCGCCGGGGTCTGCGCATGCGCAGATGGACTCCCGGGTCACAGACCCGGAAGTCCAGCGCCGGCACCGCATCGCAAGGGACAGCTCTTACCGCAAGAGCTGTCCCTTGCATGAATAACGGCATATGTTATAGCATATGCCGTTATTAAAAATGCGATGTCCGGCGAAGGGGGGCCGCGGATGTTATAACATCCCGCCCTCAGTGAGCTTGGGGTAATGGAAGAGAGTGAGAGGGTAATGAGATTGTGATCAGAGAGAGGGAAGGGAGTGTTAGTAAAATCAGAGACTGAGCACAGCCTGGTGAAAACAAGGTCAAGGCAGTGGCCTTCCTCATGAGTAGAGGAGTCAGACCACTGGGAGAGGCCGAGAGAGGAGGTTAGAGAGAGGAGTTTGGAAGCATGCAAAGATGGTGGACTGTCAATAGCAATATTGAAGTCACCCAGGTGTATAGGTGCGCCGCCGCGCGCATAGCGCTAGTTATTTTCTATTCACTGCAGGGACCCCGCCGGCCGCAGCCAGCTTTATACACATGACGGCGCCACAGGTACCACTGCCGCACGGACACCCCTGTACGCAGGTACCACTGCCGCACGGACACCAATGACCGCAGGTACCACTGCCGCACGGACACCCCTGACCGCAGGTACCACTGCCGCACGGACACCCCTGACCGCAGGTACCACTGCTGCACGGACACCCCTGACCGCAGGTACCACTGCCGCACGGACACCCCTGACCGCAGGTACCACTGCCGCACGGACACCCCTGACCGCTCCAGCAAGTTTTTTCCACAGCTCGCTGGGGGTGAGGGGCGAACTGCCGCCCTCCAGGTGCCGGCGCCCTAGGCAAATGCCTAGAGCTGCCTAGTGGTGGCGCCGGCCCTGAGCGTAGCTGGCTGGTGGGTGGGACCGGCAGAACACCATTGGATGTTTATTATTCGACGGTGGCAAACATCAGAATGCCGCCATCGAATGGTCAAGCAACTATCATTAAAACAAAAACATTGATGGTATTGAAACATCGCAATGCGATGTCCATCCCTACTTGTGCCCCCCCCACACACCACCTGCAGCAGGCAGTGAAGCCACGCTGACTTGTGTCCCCCCCCCCTTCCTACCCTATGACCTTGGAGACTGCTGTGGTTTCCAGGAGCGGGCGACCTACCCCTCACATAAAGGAGGCGGGGCTAGCACAGTGCACCGGGAGCGCTTGTTACAGCGCTGATATAATACCAGCAGCATCAGCCCAAGGGGATATCCTTGAATGGAAATATCAGTATTAGGAAGGCAGGTGACTGAGCACAGGGGGTTCTCCAACGTGTAAACAGCAAAGGAATAAAAAACTGTAAAAGGACTTTACAAAAATGTATTGAAGTCAGAACCGGTGACACTTGGAGCGAAGTGATAAATCTTCCGCCCTCTGTTTCAGGCTGTGACAACAGCTGTCATCGGCTGCGCTGATCAGAGATAGCTTTCTCAGAATCGCTGCCAGGAGAACTCTGTATGCCTTGTGAATGTCTGATCTAGTACTACAGCGCGGCGCGTCCTGTTATCCTCTGCCGCGTGGTGTCACACAGTCCAGTATTCAACCTATTATTTACAGATCCTATATAATAAAGGCTGCTCCTCACCTCTATGGGAGGAATTCACTAAATGCCCGCTGACATTACTGTTATGCTGTTCCGTCATTTTAACGGGCTGGTAACTTATATATTATTAGATCGCACAGATTGGCAGTGGAGCAGGCAGTGGAGATGGAGGGGAAAACAGAGGGCAAGGACGGGCATCTGGACAGCAAGTGGAGGGCACCTGTGCACTTCCCGCCCTCATCTATGTTGGATACACATCTGATTTCCGATGATCCAATATTTATTTTTACGCAATGCCAACTTATTACTATTTAGGTACTTGTGTATTTTGGCGGCGCCCGATTTCAGCATCGTTCGATGAACGTATCGCATCGCATCGCATGCCATGTACCCGATGGCATGCGATGCGATGCGACGCGATTTTGACCCCCTATACGATGAAAAATCGTATAAGCACACTAAAGGGTGCTTTTGAGCACCCTAATGGGTGCTTACAATGTTAAATGCACCCCCACGCCACCCCCCCACTATAAAAGTGAACCCGAAGCGTGGCGAGCGCAGCGAGGCCGCGAGGGGCGGCGGTACACGTCCTACGTCCACACTAATCTATTCTCAACTCCATGCCGACGTGGATAGTGGGGTTATGAAAAGGTCGTAGGACGCGTACCGCTGCCCCTCGCGGGCTCGCTGCGCTCGCCACGCTTCGGGTTCACGTTTATTGTGGGGTGGTGGCGTGGGGGTGCGTTTAACATTGTAAGCACCCATTAGGGTGCTTATACAATGTTTAATCGCATCGCATAGCATAGTATGGCATTGTATGCCCTGTACAATGGCATACAATTTGAAAATTGTATGCCATCGTACACTAACCAATGAAATCGCGTCGCATCGCATACCATCGCATGCGTAATGGTATGCGATGCGATGGGCGCTGCCAAAATACACAAGTACCACTATTTACTATGCTGGATAAGCCTGCACTCCTCTACAAGCGTTTCGGGAACAGTGGGCTTCAGCGGGGGCAGACTGCGGTGTGCCCACATTTCCCCCTTGGTGTTGGCCATTGTATCAGATCGTTTCCAACACCATTGGCCTGCTCTATGACCAATGGCATTACCACTGCAGATGCAACAATGAGGTCAGGAATCTTAGTAATCCGATGGACATCCCGGCCTTGTCCCTCCCCCACAATGGTGGCGATGTCGCAGACCCATAATGCACATGGGTAGTATGGATCTGCAGTATGAATCAGTATTAAATCCCGGCAGTCGGGATCCCGGCGTTCAGAATCCCGACGCTGGAATCCCGATCGCCGAAATCCCGACAAGGGGGGGACGTGGATCGCCCCCCCTTGCGGGCTCGCTGCACTCGCCACACAGCGGGCCTGGTGCCTCGCTACGCTCGGCACGCTAATTTATTCTCCCTCGTGGACACCCACGGAGGGAGAAAGTGTTGGGATTTCGGCGATCGGGATTCCAGCGTCGGGATTCTGAACGCCGGGATCCCGACCGCCGGGATTTACACTGCATCCCTGAATCGATACTTTGAATCATACCTGCAACCCTATCTGGGTGCAATCATACTGTGCCCAGACGTTCTACTGATGGTCAACAGTGAAAGTGTAAAAACCACAAATGAAAAACACTGAGGTCTAATGACAAGTCCGCGGTGTATGTGTGCAGGAAAGATAACGGAGTGTTGTGTAACACAACATAACACAACGTTGTGTAAAGATTCTGCTCTGGACATGGCTGACTCTGGGAAATGGGGACCCATCTTCAGGGAATGGGTGGTGGAGTCCTACAGATATGGCAGTGTGCGATAAGAGGAGTTGTTATGAGGGGAACAGATTAGGTGAGGCCCGTGCTGCACAGGAGATAACCAGACCCGCTACTTGTGCGTGAGACGATCTCATGATTTCCCAGTGACAGAAGCCATTGACGTCACCCCTGATTAAAAAATATAAATAATAATTTTAGTTCAGTGATTGGGAGTTTTTTACTCAATGAAACTTTGTTTTAAAATGGTGTGTGTTTGTTTATTGATATAATACCCAGGAGGGTCAAGAGAAGCCCATGAACTGCTCAGCCAGGGGTTAAAATATTCCCTGATTCTCACCCGGGCAGGATTTTATTTACTATGTAGCCATGGTCAACAAAACACAATTTCACAGTTACTTGTGAAAAATGATAAAACTTTTTAAAAAAGTTATGTCATAAACTTTCTATTGGCAGATGTTGGATCCCATGACATCGACATCACACAATAACCGTACCTACTAAATAATAACTATACTTAACTGATCTAGAAATAGTGACACAGACCACTGAAATGCCATTAAAATTGGTCAACCGTTATTTATTTACTAGGGGATTCATCACGCCCAATGGGCGCCCCCCTTAACCTGTCTTTATTGCACAAAATATGGTTAATATTATATGGAGGATTCCCTGCTGTGGGAGCAGGGGTGGTGTGGGTAGGGGAGTGATGGGTGCGTGGGTACTGCGGGTGGGGGGTGGGCAGGTGTGGTGTTGCAGTGGCTGGGTGCAGGGGTACTGTGGGTTGAAGAGGTCCGGGTGCAGGGGTACCGTGGTTATTGGCGCTACACATGTCCATGACATGGCTACGCCAATAAATGCTGGCTCTACAACTCTCTCCCCAATACACCACAATAGAGCCGGCCACACAGCCAGAGCCCAATGACATAGAGCGCACCTCCAAACACTGTACTGCCATTCTATCCCGCCACAGACAGGTTGGCAAACCGCCACTGGCAAAGAAAAAGGAAAAATGAGTCAGGGAAAAAAGGTGACTTGAGGCGGGAGGTGATACGGTCACTCGTCACTTGCGCTGAATGGGGGTCTGATGCCATGTTGGAGGTTGGTAGCATCAGCAGGGGCCTAATCACAGCGGCCTGCAGGAGTATATGGTTTGGTTTCTGGTCGGCACCTGGAGGCCAGCGCCGCCATCTTGGATAAGGGCAAATGTACCATTGGCCAGTCTGCACTCCTTTCCTGTGCTTCCTGACTCTCAGCCTATGGGAGTGCGGGGTATATAAGGTGCGTACACACGTACAGATTTTTCTGTCCAATCTATCTGGTGGGAACAAAAACCTGGAAATGTATTGGAGCATATGTGACGCAGCAGGGATGCTGAAGCTTTTTATAACAATTGTTTTGTATTATTCTGGTTTCATCTTGTGTATTGTTACATATATTGTCTTTTGTGATTCAGTGTCTCTGGTAACATCTTATG
The DNA here is from genome assembly GCF_055691185.1 of Crinia signifera. NCBI lineage: Eukaryota > Metazoa > Chordata > Amphibia > Anura > Myobatrachidae > Crinia > Crinia signifera. The sequence continues at coordinate 9,876,435 of NC_139221.1, forward strand.
CATTGTTGCACTTGTGGGTCTATACCCTCATTGGAAGGTGTGTGCTCTCCAGGGCCGGTGCAAGGCACCGGAGCGCCCCAGGCGAGTCGGGGTGGGGGCGCCCCGGTGCCGGGGGAGGGGGGGTACCTGTCCTGCGGCGCTGTCCGGTGCCGGGGGAGGGGGGTACCTGTCCTGCGGCGCTGTCCGGTGCCGGGGGAGGGGGGTACCTGTCCTGCGGTGCTGTCCGGTGCCGGGGGAGGGGAGTACCTGTCCTGCGGCGCTGTGTATTTAAAGCTGGTGGCGGAGGCAGCGGGGGTCCCTGCAGTCCATTAGAAATAACAAGCGCTATCCGCCGGGCTATGCGGAAGCGTTTCTGTTGTGAAAACACTGGCAGCACGCTGATTGGGTGAGATCAGCGTGCGCCGTGCTGCCAGTGTTTTCACAACAGAAGCGCTTCCGCATAGCCCGGAGGATAGCGCTCGTTATTTCTAATGGACTGCAGGGACCCCCGCTGCCTCCGCCGCCAGCTTTAAATACACAGCGCCGCAGGACAGGTACCCGGGCGGCACGGGGGGGGGGGGCAAAATGCCGCCCTCCAGTGGCCGGCGCCCTAGGCAAATGCCTAGATTTGCCTAGTGGTGGCGCTGGCCCTGGTGCTCTCAGGCCTGTCAAATTCCACCTTTCAGCACTATGGGCCTTATTCGAGTTCACTCTTTCTGACAAAATCCTTCTTAGATGGACAAAACCATGTGCACTGCAGGGGGGCAGATGTAACATGTGCAGATAGAAATAGATTTGGTGATTTTTTTGGTGATTCTTTGCAGGGTAAATACTGGCTGCTTTATTTTAACACTGCAATATAGATCTTACTTTGAAGTAAAACACCACCCAAATCTAATTAGATCTGCACAAGTTACATCTGCCCCCCTGCAGTGCACATGGTTTTGTCCATCTAAGAAGGATTTTGTCAGAAAGAGTGAACTCGAATAAGGCCCTTTGCCTCATGCAGCAGCCTTGTCACTGTAAGACCTGGCAGCACCGGGGTGGGGGTGGACCTATTTACCCCAACGAACGTGGCTGTTAAAGGTGAAGCCTTAGTTTGCAGGAGACAGCAGGGTATCCGCAACAGGGTTCCCGTGCACACCCTTCCTAACACAAAGACTGTTATGTTCTTCTTAAAGTCATAGTATCATAATACTTGCAAAGTCAAAGCTAAATCATTTAGAGATGGTTAGTGTTCCCGCTAGGCTGTTTTAGCGTGGCGCTGCTCCCTGCCAGATTTCTAAAGGGCAAAATGCGCCCTGCCCCTCCAGCAGCACCCCGCTTAAAGAGCCTGCTGCCTGACTAATGTTGTGCCCGGGGAAGCTCCAGGCACCGCAATCTCGGCGGCGCTAGGCTTCCCCGGCAGCTCACGGACTTCGGCGGGGCCAGACGGAGGAAGCCCGGGCACGCCCGCTTTGGTGACGCAGCGGCCCGGGCACGCCTCCTCTGGTGACGCGGTGGCCCGGGCACGCCTCCTCTGGTGACGCGGCGGCCCGGGCACGCCTCCTCTGGTGACGCGGCAGCCTGGGACCGCCTACAACGATGATGTCGGCGGGTCCGGTCCGCCCCCATTCCGTACAGCGGCGCCCTGCCCCCAAAAATCCCTAGGGGGAACACTAGATGGTCATAGTTTTTCACAGTATTTTCATTCTTGCAAATCAAAGGTAAAGCATTCAGAGTTTGTCAATGTTTTTCTTAGAGCTACAGTATCATCTTTCTTTCACACTAAAGTTAAAGCATTCACAGACTGACATTGTTTATCTTAAAGCCACGGTATCATAGTTTCTTGAAGTCAAAGTATTACAGAGACTATTATGATTCAAGTCCTATTCATGTAATTCTACAGTATATCAAGTCAAAGCATCAGCCGCACCTTTTTTTATTAAAGATTTTGCAGCAAAACAACAAAATTCAATATCCAACACAAAAAAGGTAAATCACATGAAAAAAAAAAGAAAAAAAAAAGAAAATCAGCATGGAATAGTGGGTGAGATTTAATAGAATGAGAGATTCAGAAAGTGACAGATTTGGAAAGAAATCTCCATTTTTTTTTAAAGCGGCAATCATTTACACTGCAAAACCAGTTTGATTTTGCAGGGTAAATGATTGCCGCTTTAAAAAAACTGGAGATTTCTCACCAAATCTCTCACTTTCTGAATCTCTCATCCTATTAAATCTCACCCAGTGTGTGCAAGGTCAAACAGCTACCCCTGGGAGCAGGGCTGCAGCCTGAAGCTCCCAGAAAAACACTGGGCGTCCCCATGCGAATGCAGGTGCTTCGAAGCCTGCACGAGGCAGGAACCTGACGTCACATGATTTCAATTCTCAGACACTAGTGAAGCACTTACAAGACAATCCAGACTGACTTTTATTTGCGGACGACTAAAAAATAATTTCATGATCAGCGAGTCCGCGACCATCGAATGATTATGTGGTCATACGCTCGCATGCAATTGGTTGTGGGAGCGTAAACTTCCACTTGCATAGTGGGACTCAGCTGCAGGAGGCTGCCATTCGTATGCACGGGGTGCGGTGCTTAGCGTACCAACTTGAATCACCCCCATGTATCCATTAGTTTACTTGTAATAACTAATGTGTTTTGGTGAATCATTTACACTAAGCGCAATTAATGGGAAATGCGGAAATTCTCCCCGTAATGCGGATCGGGACTCATAGGACACAACAACGTTACCGTAAGTCAGAGCTGAGTGTTAGGACATCGGTTACTGCGGCTTACAGTTGGCTCGCGCCGTATACGTGACGCCAGACCTTTTAACGGTCTTCTATTGGCCGCCGTTCAATGCTGTAACTAAATACTAAATAACGAGTGACAGTGTTCAGCATCGGCCACTTCTTACTGTATTCTAATGTAGTATTATGGTCCCAGTTTCATCGCAATGAATACCTTTTACTTGTGTCTTATTCTTGCGCAGGTTAGTTCGTTACTGTTATTGCAGAATGTTGTCTGTTCAGCCTGTGTGATTGTCATACCCAACGCATTTCACATCTTGACCGATGCATCTTTAGAAGAGCCCCATCGTCTGTGAGGATGCAGAGAAATCTCCAGAGCTTTAACTCTATGGGATGATGGGGCTGATTCTGATTTGTGCATCAATGTTTTTTAAGCACACATGCAACATTGTAGATAAAAAGTTATACGGTGCTAGTTTCCCGCAATGTGCGCCAGTCGCGTATCTATAATGGGTGCAGTGAATCCCAGGGGAGCCCACACCGTGCACACAGCCCCCATTTTTGTAAAACTCACTGTACGGAGTCCAGCTGCAGTGGCAGAAGCGCTGCAGATATCGTCGGAAAAATGGTGTGGCGCCCATTTTTATGGCAATCTGCGCATGTGCAGTTTAGTGCTCAGATTCCATAACGTAGAGGAGTTTTGCACATACGCAGTAGGATCTGAGCATTAGAGCGCTCAGACCCTACTGCTCCCACCGCCACTCCGGCAGAGAGAAGGGGGTCTGGCCGAGGAGGCTGGACACGGCATCCTGCTCTCATAAGATGCCCCTGGTTGTGTGCACACAGTTTGCGGTAGTGATTGGCAAGCAGAGTCTCGTAACTGCATCATGCGTTCCTGCACAGTGACTGGGAGGTGGCTGTTTTAATGCATGGAGAAGCACGGCCTTCTGGGAGTGTTACAGACATGTCACTGAAATAATTACAAATCATCACTTATATTGGGGGCCGTACTCTGAGATTCTGTATCTAGAATGAGGTACAAGTTTCCATGATTCCCAATGCAGAGTTCGGTGGTCGATAAATGGAGGCGTGTCTTAAGCAAACAGAGGCGTGTCCAAATGGCTCTCCCTATTACCCACTGCCTCTCCATCACCCTCTGCCTTTCCTTTTCATCTTCTGCCTCTCCCTGTCACCCAATTGTTCTCCATGTCTGCCTCTCCCTGTCACCCAATGCCTTTCCTTATCTGCCTCTCCTCTTCACTCACTCTTGATCTCCTTATGTCTCTCCCATTCACCCTCCCACCTGTATCTTGTCACCCACTGCCTTTACCTGTCCCCCTCTACCTGTCACCCTCTGCCTCTTCCCATCACTCTCTGCCTCTCCCTGTCACCCTCTGCCTCTCCCAATATCCTCATCCTGACACCCACTGCCTCTCCCTGTTGCCTGCTGCCTCTTCCCATTATCCTCTGCCTGTCCTTGTAACCCTTCTGTCTCCCCCCACTACCCTCTCTGTCTCCCATTCAGCCTCTCCCTGTCACCCCCTGCCTCTTCAATCACTCTCATCCTGACACCCACTGCCTTTTCCCATCACCATCTGCCTCCTCAACATACTCTGCCTCCCCCCATTACCTTTTTTGTCTCCCGTTCAGCCTCTTCTATTCACCCTTTGCCTCTACCTGTCACCCACTGCATTTCCTTGTCTGCCTCTCCCATTTTCACACTCCCCATCACTCTCAGCCTCTCCCTGTGATCCTCTGCCTCTCAAATAATCCGCATACTGACACCTACTGCCTCTCCCTGTTGCCCTCTGCCTTTTTTAGTCATCCTCTGTCTGCCATTGCCTCTCCCCATCACCCTCTGCATCTCCAAATCACCCTGTACATGTTACCTTTTTCCTGTCAGCCTCTGCCTCTACCTGTCATCTATTGCTTTTCCCTGTCTGCCTCTCCCATTCACACATTCCTGATCACCCACTGTCTCTCCCTATGATCCTCATCCTGACACCTATTGTCTTTTCGCATCATCATCCTCTGCTTGCCATTGTCAACAACTGCCTCTCCCCATCACCATTTGTGTCTCCCATTCAGCCTCTTACAATAACCCACTGCCTCTTCTATTCACCTTTTGCCTCTACCTGTCACCCACTGCCTTTCCCTGTCTGCCTCTCCCATTCACACAATCCTTATTACCCACTTCCTCTCCCTGTCGCCCTTTGCCTTTTCTAGTCATCCTCTGCATGTCCTTGTAACCCACTGCCTCTCACCATCAATCACCCTTTTCATGCCACCCTCTCCCTGTCACCCATTGCCTCTACCTGTCACCTACTCTACCTGTCACCTACTGTCTTTCCCTGTCACCCTTTGCCTCGCCCAATCACCCTTTTCATGCCACCGCTTCACTGTCACCCTTTGCCTCTACCTGTCGCTTCCACTGCCTTTCCCTGTCTGCCTCTACCTGTCATCCTCTGCCTCACATCATCCTCATCCTGACACACATTACCTTTTACTGTTGCCATATGCCTTGTCTCATCATCCACTGCCTCCCCTTGTCCAAAACTGTCTCTCCCCATCACATTTTGTATCTCCAATTTCTGCACTGCCTTTCCCTGCCTGCCTCACCCCTTCACACAGTACCCATCACTCTCTACCTCTCCCTGACATCCTTTGCCTCTCCCATCTTGCTCATCCTGACACTGTCTGCTTATCCATGTCACTCTCTGCCTCTTCTAATCATCCTCTGATTCTCCCATTCACCCTGCCCTGTCACTCACTACCTCTCTCCATCACACTCTGCCTCCCCCTGTCACTCGCTACCTCTCTCCATCACACTCTGCCTCTCCCTGTTGCCATCTATGCCTTTCCCTGTCACATTTTCACCCACTGCATTTCTCTTTCTGCCTCTCTCCTTCACTCACTCCCTATCAACTGCTGGGTCTCCCATTCTCCCTCCCCCTGTCATCCACTGCCTCTGACTGTCAACCTAGCCCATGTCAACCTAATGCCTGTGTCGACCTAATGACCCTGTTGACCTAACCCCTTGTCGACCTTCTGAGGTGTCCCTTTGCTGGGAGGTCTCTGGTGGAAGGAGTGGCGTGACTTGTGAGGCATTGTGGCCCTGGGGAGAGGTTGGCTTCCTGTGGGATAGATACCACTGTACCGGGAGCCGGAGGAACTCCCCCCAAACACAATTCCGGGAAAGTTGGCAAGCATATAGCGGCCAACTCAGGGGGAGGAAGGGGCAGCGGCACGTGAGGACCCCGAGTGTGCTTAAACCAATTTTATTTTGCGAAGCTTCCTTCTGCGAGGAGGAATGAAATGAAAACAGACATTGGATATTACAGCTTCTATTTTAGTGCCTGTGTCTGTGGGGCACAGCTCTGTGTCCTTGATAATGTTCGGATTCATACATATATTAATAGATGCCGGCAGGATCCCAGGAAGGCGGGAACGCGTGTGGAGAAGCTGGAGAAAGAACAGTAAATACAACATCAATTCTCAGGGAAATAATTTTAGATTGTTTGTTTTAATTTCATTAAAATGATGAGAACTTCACATTTCCCCAGCTCCGCCACATCCCTACGATGGTCCTCGCTACGTGACAGCTTCCATTAATGTAATAGACAGGAGCGGAGGCCAGTCCTGGGCAGCGATGACCCAAATTATGGATGAGGTGGCAGTCCCAGCCGATAGTCCTATGGCACTGACTATTCAACAGAGTCTAGGTTGACAGGTTCACACAGGTTCATGTGTCGACATTTTGCCTGTCGATCAATAGCGGTCGACCTTTTTGACTGTTGAACTAATGATCCATATCTAATTTCTCCACCTCGGTCTTTAGCACAGAGGTTACCCCCATACACACAGGACAATGACATAACATGACAGCCCAGGTTTCCGGCACTGTGTGGCGGAAATAATGATCACCATAAAGTACAGGAGATCGCAGCATTAAAGGAATATCGCAAAACAATCGTTCAGGACTGCAGGGAACGACCAATGTGCCATCACTACATGGGCAGATAGAGGGGGGCACCCGGGCGCGGGTTTCCATAGGATAATATGGGACCCGCTAATTCCAAAATCATTTGAAGATATAGCCGGTTAAAGGGGAGGAGAGGGGGTGGTTTTCTCTCCACCTTACACCAGAAAATGCAGAGACTCAGCTGGGCCATATAAATCCCTGCATTTTCTGGTGTAAAAGGGGTATTGTTTCAAATAGCTGGGACCTGCAGTGCTCTGAATACAGCCGGGCAGCCCCACGCTCTCTGCACAGCTGTCAATGGCTGTCACTTCTGCCTGGCGGTGTCTGTCCCCCAGTTGCCGTGAGTCTCCTCCCCTCAGATGTAGCAGTACACACCCACGCTGCTAGGTGCCACGTTCACAATGTTTTTTCACAATCTCTCTATAGATGGAGGTAGACACGCCCCTTGGGTGGAGCATCTCACGCCCCCTCAATGGGGCGCTGTGCAAAATTCTACTACCAACTATAATCTCCCTGAAATTAGTTTTCAAAAGTAGCCAAGTATGCTCTGCACTCATTCACAAACTCTGTATCTGCTACTTTACAGGATTTCTAGATCTCAGCATATTTCTGTAGCTCTCAGTAATTCTCAGTATCTTTCCCTAGTTCTCGGTATCTCTTGTCTACGCTCAATGGAACAGTTCCCAGTAGTGCTCAGCTGTAATCAGTATCTCAGTATCTGGGCAGGGTGTCTCCCTACAGCTCTTTATTCACTCACACCCAGGGCTGTAAGTAGGGGGGTCCGAGCAGAACTGCATCAAGGGCGCTGACCCCTGGCTCCTACATGTTGCTTGCAGGGTGCCTACATGCTGCGTCGTTTTTCGGGCTGTGACTAGTTGCAGCCAGTTGCCCCCCATACAAGTGAATGGGGTGCATGTGCGTATGTATGCACAAGTCACTTTCATGGGCACAGTAGCCCTTCGCAAGGTAAATAAGCTCCATCTGTCCTTGCAGCCAGTAGCACCCTGATGAAGAGCATAACACTATACGCATCGGCGTATGACAAATATAAGAAGGATCAGCAAGGGAGAGTGGAACGGACGGTGCAGGCAGTGTGGGGAACAGTGAGCAGAGACCCTCTGAATCCTTGTGAAATCCCACCAATCTGGTAACGCCTGCACTTCTTACCTTTTTATCATTTCTATATAAGAAATCTTTGTACGGCAGTAGATCGATGTTATACGTTTACACGATGTTGCACCATCGATTTATGTATTTCGATGGTATGCAAATGAACATAAGGAACAAACTCAAAGGGAGGTATCATTCCGAATTTACCCAAATCACCTACTGACTTTCACCTGCATTCATAGGTTGCCATAGTAAAGTTTAGCGCCAGAGTCCATTTCGCTCCATCTGTTGAGGAACTACACATCCCAGCATGCCCTGCCATAGATTTTATATAATGGATTGCTAAAACTGTGGCAGGGCATGCTGGGACTTGTAGTTTTACAAAAGCAGGAGAGCAGTGTAACACCTGTATGCCGGGTGTATTCCCAGTCTCTTCCACTTAGAAATCTGTCTTTTTAAAGCTAATAAACCTAACTGGCCAGATGTAAAGGCTTCGCCTTGTCAATGATTGTCCCGCGGTCAGCCGGCATCTCGTACGGCCGCCAAACTCAAGATATTACATCCAGCCCCATGCTTCTCCTAAAGTGACTGCATCTGTTAATATGGGATAAAGTCAACATCCCAGTGGTCAGAATGACGACATACAGTATGTCAACGCCGGCATCTGGATTGCCATCAAAACACCGGAGCCGGATCTACGAAAGGATCAGGAAGCAGATGCCGGATTACTGACATCAATAAGTATGCAAGGTGGGTTAGGGTCAGTCCGGAGAAGGGGGTGTTAGATTTAGGCACTAGTGGGGGCACTTAGGGCAAGGTTGTATGCAGGGCTATTTTTCAGCAGGCTCCAGCAGGAACTGAGGCCCTTATTCTAGTTCACTCTTTCTGACAAAATATTTCTTAGATGGACAAAACCATGTGCACTGCAGGTGGGGCAGATGTTACTTGTGCAGAGAGAATTAGATTTGGGTGGGGTTTTACTTCAAAGTGAGATCTATACTGCATTGTACAAATAAAGCAGCCAGTATTTACCCTGCACAGAAACAAAATGACTCACCCAAATCTAATTCTCTCTGCACATTTTAAATCCCCTTCCTATAGCACGGGAGGATATTACACTGTCAAAACACAGAGTAAAAGCAGTATAAATGTGGTCAATGGGTAACTCGGGGGGGGGGGGGGGGTGTTAATATAAATGTGTGTATATATATATATATGCACACACATACCCACACACACACATGGGCCTGAGAAGCATATGATGATCTCCACCAAGCAGAGCTCAGCACAAGCCCTTCAGCCTCTGACCTCTTGTGCAAAGTCTTATGAGACTTTGGGCCTTATTCTAGTTCACTCTTTCTGACAAAATCCTTCTTAGATGGACAATACCATGTGCACTGCAGGTGGGGCAGATGTAACTTGTGCAGAGAGAATTAGATTTGGGTGGGGTTTTACTTCAAAGTGAGATCTATATTGCAGGGTAAACATAATGCAGCCAGTATTTACCCTGCACAGAAACAAAATAACTCACCCAAATCTAATTCTCTCTGCACATCTGTTACATCTGCCATCTGCAGTGCACATGGTTTTGTCCATCTAAGAAGGATTTTGTCTGAAAGAGTGAACTAGAATAAGGCCCTTAGTCAACTCCCAGCAATGCACTGCACACTTGGCTCCCGATGCTCAGCGTATAGCCAGAGAAGATGAAGGATTTATATCACCATTAATTCCAGAGCTGTTTCAACTGGTTTATAGCGATATTCTGTAATGGTAATAACCTCCCTTTCGCAGGACATGCGACAAGGGGGCAAGACAAAAAAAGAAGGAATAGTGCAAATTATTCTTTAAAAACACAACGTTTTAATAAAAGTCCACACTTACAAACTGTAGACGTTTAAAACAGCATAGGGTTTCCAACAGTGGCAAAACAGCAGCACAGGATACAAATGACACAGACACCCGTAGAGAGTCCAAAAGCAGCCCGTCCGGAGCAGGAGACTTGAAGACCTGGGATGTAATGCCTCTTGCAGCTGTTCACCTCGACTGGAACCATTTAACACACTCAACGCGTTTCGAATGACTTCTTCCTTCTTTTTTTGTCTTGCCCCCTTGTCGCATGTCCTGCGAAAGGGAGGTTATTACCATTACAGGATATCGCTATAAACCAGTTGAAACAGCTCTGGAATTAATGGTGATATAAATCCTTCATCTTCTCTGGCTATACACTGAGCGCTATTGAGTTTGTCATACCACTTTGTACCAATTTTCCTGTTTTAAGGTGTTTCACTGGATGTATACCTTTGGTGTATGATAAACTTGGCTGCACAGTGCATTTAATCGCGCACCACGATTGTTAACTATCTGTTTTCACTCCCGATGCTCAGCACCATTAATCATTGTCGCATTGGCAGTTAGGTGAAGCTGCAGCACTACCCCACTCCCATGCACAAAACCATTAGCTAACAACAATATATATATATATATATATATATATATATATATATATATATATATATATATATATATATATATATATATATAAAGCGTTGTTTTTGAAGCAGGCACTCACCATAGGCAATTTTGAGCAAGTTGGATCAAATTTTATTCAAGACATCAAAAAGTTTGGTCGACGTTTCGATCCTCAACAGGGATCTTTGTCAAGACAGGAATCGATCACATCACAGGACAGGCAGCACCAGGCAGCAACACCAGCACTCAGTGACAGTGCACATAGGGCCTTATTCTAGTTCACTCTTTCTGACAAATTCCTTCTTAGATGGACAAAACCATGTGCACTGCAGGTGGGGCAGATGTAACATGTGCAGAGAGAATTAGATTTGGGTGGGGTTTTACTTCAAAGTGAGATCTATATTGCAGTGTAAAAATAAAGCAGACAGTATTTACCCTGCACAGAAACAAAATGACTCACCCAAATCTAATTCTCTCTGCACATGTTACATCTGCCCCCCTGCAGTGCACATTGTTTTGTCCATCTAAGAAGGATTTTGTCAGAAAGAGTGAACTAGAATAAGGCCCTATGTGCACTGTCACTGAGTGCTGGTGTCGCTGAGTGCTGGTGTCGCTGAGTGCTGGTGTCACTGAGTGCTGGTGTGACTGTATGCTCTGTCACTGAGTGCTGGTGTCACTGTGTGCACTGTCACTGAGTGCTGGTGTCACTGTATGCTCTGTCATCGAGTGCTGGTGTCACTGTGTGCGCTGTCACTGAGTGCTGGTGTTTCTGTATGCACTATCACTGAGTGCTGGTGTCACTGTATGCTCTGTCACTGAGTGCTGGTTTCACTATATACGCTGTCACTGAGATCTGGTGTCACTATGTTCGCTGTCATCGAGTGCTGGTGTCACTGTGTGCTCCTGTGCATTTTCAAGGTCGGCATGTGACATCAGCTCCGCCCCCGATCAGCCTGATTCTATCACAGCCGCTGAGTAAGTCCTGGGCTACGCACACACTGCACACACTGGGGAATCATTACATGGTGAGCGGCTGTTAACTGGGAGTGTCAGGTAATACGCAGGCGTGGCCAGGTGTGTGAGGGGAAGTCATGTGATGTCAGCTCCGCCCTCGATCAGCCTGATTCTATCACAGCCGCGGAGTAAGTCCTGGGCTCCGCACACACTGCACACACTGGGGAATCATTACATGGTGAGCGGCTGTTATCTGGGAGTGTCAGGTAATACGCAGGCGTGGCCAGGTGTATGAGGGGAAGTCATGTGATGTCAGCTCCGCCCTGATCAGCCTGATTCTATCACAGCCGCTGAGTAAGTCCTGGGCTCCGCACACACTGCACACACTGGGGAATCATTACATGGTGAGCGGCTGTTATCTGGGAGTGTCAGGGAATACGCAGGCGTGGCCAGGTGTGTGAGGGGAAGTCATGTGACGTCAGCTCCGCCCCCGATCAGCCTGATTCTATCACAGCTGCTGAGTAAGTCCTGGGCTACGCACACACAGCACACACTGGGGAATCATTACATGGTGAGCGGCTGTTATCTGGGAGTGTCAGGTAATACGCAGGTGTGGCCAGGTGTGTGAGGGGAAGTCATGTGACATCAGCCCCGCCCCCGATCAGCCTGTTTCTATCGCAGCCGCTGAGTAAGTCCTGGGCTACGCACAGACTGCACACACTGGGGAATCATTACATGGTGAGCGGCTGTTATCTGGGATTGTCAGGGAATACACAGGCGTGGCCAGGTGTGTGAGGGGAAGTCATGTGACATCAGCTCCGCCCCCGATCAGCCTTATTTTTATTGCTGAGTAAGTCCTGGGTTAGGCACACACTGCGCACACTGGGGAATCATTATATGGTCGGTGCATTGCAGATGGATTTGCAGCTCATCGCCAATCAGCCATATATTTGCAGGCCATTCACAGCCTTGCACTTGGCGGCATTTCACTCTGGCTGGGCGGTGGCTATCTGATTGCAAGACTCTGCAGATAAGCAATCTGGTTTGAATAACCCCCTTGAATAACCTCTGTCACTGTTAGGGTGAGTACACACTCACACTGCTCTCGGGAACTTGAAGGTTCAGTATAGCTGCACATGGTTAGGGAGAGGGCACACTCACACTCGGCTCACCCCAGGCGTTTATTCATACCCGCAGGAGACGCTGCTGGGATCTTCGGGGGAAGGGGACGGGCTCAGACATTATCAAGCCTCATCCCAACCTTGTCAAAATGCTGTGACTCACAGGTCTGTGGGTAGGGGGCGGTGTGTTTGCCTGGTAATTCTCTCTCGACACTGCCCACTTCCCTAGGAAGCGGGGGAGGAAATGTGGGAGATCTGCCTGCCCTTCTGTGGTTGACCAGGACTACTATATCTGACCAATCATGAGCCTCCTGCAACATCTGGGAGAGTTGGCACCGATGCCTGTAGCTGTTCTGTATACCAGCATATTGTCAGAGTGAGGGCCACTCACACTCCTCTCTCAGGAATCTGTGTGTTGCACATATCTTGGGTCCCTCTCTCTCTGCTGGGAACATGTCCTGCAAATGCTGGAAGCCATCAGGTGGATCATATATTTGTTATATGACCCATGGGGGGAATAGGAGTTGGGATAGGCTGCGAGGATAGGCTGCGGTGGGGGTTAGAGTTTAGGCTGTGGGGATTAGGCTGTGGGGTGGTATTCTGCAGTGGGGGTTAGTGTTAGGCTGTGGGGGGGGGGAGTTAGGGTTAGGCTGTGGTGGGAGTTAGGCTGTGGTGGATGTTAGGGTTATGTTGTGATGGGGGTTAGAGTTAGGCTGTGGTGGAGGTTAGGCTGTGGTAGATGTTAGGGTTATGCTGTGGTGGGGGTTAGGCTGTGGTGGATGTTAGGCTGTGGTGGGGGTTAGGGTTAGGCTGTGGAGGGGTTAGGCTGTGGTGGGGTTTAGAGTTAGGCTGTGGTAGGTGTTAGGGCTAGGCTGTGGTGGGGGTTGGACTGTGGTGGGTATTAGGGTTAGGCTTTGGTGGGGTTTAGAGTTAGGCTGTGGTGGGTGTTAGGTTTAGAGTGTTGTTGGGTTTAGGGTTCGGCTGTGGTGGTTGTTAGGGTTAGGCTGTGGTGGGGGTTAGGCTGTCGTGAGGGTTGGACTGTGGTGGGTGTTAGGGTTAGGCTGTGGAGGGGTTAGGCTGTCGTGGGAGGGGATTAGGCTATGGTGGGTGTTAGGGTTAGGCTGTGGTGGGGGTTAGGCTGTGGTGGGTGTTAGGCTGTGGTGGGGGTTAGGGTTAGGCTGTGGTGGTTGTTAGGGTTAGGCTGTGGTGGGGGTTAGGCTATGGTGTGGGTTATGGTTAGGCTGTGGTGGGTGTTAGGGTTAAGCTGTGGTGGGAGGGTTAGGCTGTGGCAGGGGGTTAAACTCATAGGAGTTTCTATAATGGATGCAGTGCACACACCCGTTGGCCAGAGTATGCCAGCTGCCAGAGCGGAGGGGGGAATAGGGCCGGTGTAAGGCTTCTCATCACCCTAGGCAAAACTTCAACCTACTGCCCCCCCCCCCCCCCCCGTCCCCCAATAATGCCACCAATAACCATATTCCAACATCAATGCATACTTGCCTAACATTCTGGAATGGCAGGGAGCCTCCCAAAATTGATTGGTCTTCCCAGCCCCTCAGGTAGGTAGGAAAGACCCCTGCTTTCTCTGGAGGCCCCCAGCACCCTCCCAGCAAAATAGGAAAGTATGCCTCAAGAGGAAGTATGGAGGTGAGGTCGTAGAGGTTCCACAGCAACCACCTGCATTAAGTACAACAAGGATCCTCACAGACATCCTAGGCAGACTTGGTGGTGCCCCCCTAGATCCTGGCGCCCTAGGCAGCTGCCTAAACCTGCCTAGTGGTAGAGCCGGCCCTGGGGGGGGAAGGCAGTGGAGGCATCATGCAGTCATCAGGTGATACCCATGTGGCACGGTATTGGGGAAGGGGGGACGACAAGGACAAGCAGTCCTTAAAGCAACTTAAAGTAGTTGTCCAGCGCTGATTAGATGTATGCACTGTATGTAATGTATACCATTATGGTCTAAATCCCGGAGGAGGTTTTCCAGACCACCTAGCTGGTGCACAGGTGTAGTCATTACTGTCACGTTTCCAAGACCACCTAGCTGGTGCACAGGTGCAGTCATTACTGTCACATTTCCCAGACCACCTAGCTGGTGCACAGGTGTAGTCATTACTGTCACATTTCCCAGACCACCTAGCTGGTGCACAGGTGTAGTCATTACTGTCACATTTCCCAGACCACCTAGCTGGTGCACAGGTGTAGTCATTACTGTCACATTTCCCAGACCCCCTAACTGGTGCACAGGTGTAGTCATTACTGTCACATTTCCCAGACCACCTAGCTAGAGCACAGGTGCAGTCATTACTGTCACATTCCCCTGATCACCTAGCTGGTGCACAGGTGTAGTCATTACTGTCACATTTCCCAGACCACCTAGCTGGTACACAGATGCAGTCATTACTAACTGTCACATTTCCCAGACCACCTATAGCTGGTGCACAGGTGTAGTCATTACTGTCACATTTCCCAGACCTCCTAACTGGTGCACAGGTGTAGTCATTACTAACTGTCACATTTCCCAGACCCCCTAGCTAGTGCACAGGTGTATTCATTACTAACTGTCACATTTCCCAGACCCCCTAACTGGTGCACAGGTGTAGTCATTACTGTCACATTTCCCAGAATACCTGGCTGGTGCACAGGTGCAGTCATTACTGTCACATTTCCCAGACTGCCTGGCTGGTGCACAGGTGTAGTCATTACTGTCACATTTCCCAGACCTCCTAACTGGTGCACAGGTGTAGTCATTACTAACTGTCACATTTCCCAGACCCCCTAGCTAGTGCACAGGTGTATTCATTACTAACTGTCACATTTCCCAGACCCCCTAACTGGTGCACAGGTGTAGTCATTACTGTCACATTTCCCAGACCACCTAGCTGGTGCACAGGTGTAGTCATTACTGTCACATTTCCCAGACCACCTAGCTGGTGCACAGGTGCAGTCATTACTGTCACATTTCCCAGACCACCTAGCTGGTGCACCGGTGTAGTCATTACTGTCACATTTCCCAAACCACCTAGCCGGTGCACAGGTGTAGACATTACTGTCACATTTCAAAGACCACCTAGCTGGTGCACAGGTGTAGTCATTACTGTCACATTTCCCAGACCTCCTAACTGGTGCACAGGTGTAGTCATTACTAACTGTCACATTTCCTAGACCCCCTAGCTGGTGCACAGGTGCATTCATTACTAACTGTCACATTCCCCAGATTTCCTAACTGGTGCACAGGTGTAGTCATTACTAACTGTCACATTTCCCAGACCCCCTAGCTAGTGCACAGGTGTATTCATTACTAACTGTCACATTTCCCAGACCCCCTAACTGGTGCACAGGTGTAGTAATTACTGTCACATTTCCCAGAATACCTGGCTGGTGCACAGGTGCAGTCATTACTGTCACATTTCCCAGACTACCTGGCTGGTGCACAGGTGTAGTCATTACTGTCACATTTCCCAGACCACCTAGCTGGTACACAGATGCAGTCATTACTAACTGTCACATTTCCCAGACCCCCTAGCTGGTGCACAGGTGCATTCATTACTAACTGTCACATTACCCAGACCCCCTAACTGGTGCACAGGTGTAGTCATTACTGTCACATTTCGCAGACCCCCTAGCTGGTGCACAGGTGCAGTCATAATAACTGTCACATTTTTCAAACTACCTAGCTGCTGCGCAGGTGCAGTCATTACTAACTGTGACATTTCCCAGACCCCCTATCAGGTGCACAGGTGCAGTCATTACTGTCACATTTCTCAGACTACCTAGCTTGTGCACAGGTGTAGTCATTACTAAATGACACATTCCAAGTCACTTAGCTGTTGCACAGGTGTAGTCATTACTAACTGTCACATTTTCCAGACCCCCTAGCTGCTGCACAAGTGCAATCCTTACTGTCACATTTCCCAGACGACCTAGCTGGTGCACAGGTGTAGTCATTACTGTTACATTTCCCAGACGACCTAGCTGGTGCACAGGTGTAGTCATTACCAACTGTCACATGTTCCAGACCACCTAGCTGGTAGAAAGGTGTCATTACTAAATTACACATTTTCCAAACCACCTAGCTAGTGCACAGGTTCAGTCATTACTAACTGTCACATTCCCCAGACCCCCTAGCTGGTGCACAGGTTCAGTCATTACTAACTGTCACATTCCCCAGACCCCCTAGCAGGTGCACAGGTGCAGTCATTACTAACTGTCACATTTCCCAGACCACCTAGCTGGTGCACAGGTGTAGTAATTACTGTCACATTTCACAGACCTCCTAACTGGTGCACAGGTGTAGTCATTACTGTCACATTTCCCAGACTCCCTAGCTGGTGCACAGCTGTAGGCATTACTAACTGTCACATTTCCCAGACCACTTAGCTGGTGCACAGGTGTAGTCATTACTAACTGTCACATTTCCCAGACCACTTAGCTGGTGCACAGCTGTAGGCATTACTAACTGTCACATTTCCCAGACCACTTATCTGGTGCACAGGTGTAGTCATTACTAACTGTCACATTTCCCAGACCACTTATCTGGTGCACAGGTGTAGTCATTACTAACTGTCACATTTCCCAGACCACTTAGCTGGTGCACAGGTGAAGTAATTACTGTCACATTTCACAGACCTCCTAACTGGTGCACAGGTGTAGTCATTACTGTCACATTTCCCATATTACCAAGCTGGTGCACAGCTGTAGGCATTACTAACTGTCACATTTCCCAGACCACTTAGCTGGCGCACAGGTGTAGTCATTACTAACTGTCACATTTCCCAGACCACTTAGCTGGTGCACAGCTGTAGGCATTACTAACTGTCACATTTCCCAGACCACTTAGCTGGTGCACAGGCGTAGTCATTACTGTCACATTTCCCAGACCTCACAGCTGGTGCACAGGTGTGGTCATTACTAACTCACATTTCCGAGACCTCCAGCTGGTGCACAGGTGCAATCATTATTATCACATTTCTCAAACCCATTTGCTGGTGGCACAGGTGCAGTCATTGCTAACTGTCACATTTTCAAATATGTGCTGCATCCATTCCTAACCAACACATTGTACAGACCCACAGGTGTCCTGAAAAACATGGACTGTTGGTAAAGTTCAAGGACCAGTTTGGCCTCCTCCTATCACTGCAGGCACAGGTTCATTTTTTTGGAAGCTGGCCCAAGACCTGTGATGTGGAAGTGAGCCTCAGAATATGTTAGGGGGGAAAGTGGGTGCACTGGAGCCCAGAAAGAAGTAGCACAGATGTGTTGCTATGTACAGTAATTCAGCCATTTATGTGACTGCGGCATGACTGCTCTAACAGAAGATTGTCACCAACCCTTAGCATACTGTCACATCGCCCCCTAGAGCACAGCTGTGGCATGACACTGGGAAAACTTACACCTTGCACCTTTTCTCAATAATTTTTTTTTTTAAATAACAATATATTGCTAAAATGATCTCTCTTATTCTGAATTCCTCCTGATCAGCCGCTCATGCGGATTCCTGCGCCTCTCTGTCAGCGCCTCTCCTTTCTTCCTTCCCTCTGTTATTTCTATCTATATTTTACTTTTTATACAGTATATATCATATTTGTGATTTTTATGCTCACATATACTTGGTTTTATTCCCTTCCCCACTGATACATGCACACGTTCTCCTTTATACTGTAGTAGCCTATTGTGCAGTGTTTTTGTCCCCTTTTATTGTGTCTGTTATCACTTAGATGTGTTTCATCCCTCCTGGTGAAATGAGCTTTTTTAATGCATTAAATCAATCAGTATTTCCTGGGAAGCTGAAACAATGAGTTTTCCCCTCGCAGCCCGAGGACAGCGGCCAGTGCAGGAATACATATATATATATATATACTGTACATACAATAAGCAGCAGTCTGGAGGGCAGACAATACGGTATTTGATGTCTTTGGCACTTGCCTGACTGTGACATTTAGAACAAGGGCACAGCATAGATCCTGGTTTATATCTTTATGTCACACAGACTGCAGCATCCTCTGTACCTTTATTCCTCATTTACCTCCACCCAGGGCAGAGCCTCAGACTATGTAGCTGTAGGTGGGGGTTATAAATGAATTACAGTCTAGGTCAGAGCGTTTCAATGATAAGCGGGGCTTAAAGATGCCCTGGAGAGATGGTGGAACTCTTTTCCCATGCCCCCCTCGCCCCCAATAGGAGGAGCCCTGGCCACTGCCAGGATTTTCGGCACGCCAAACTATTAAATTGTGCCATACCTCCCATTCTTTATAAAGTGGCAGTGGTCTCTCAATAGTAACCCCACTTCAAATTTTGCCACACAATAGCACAATCATATTCATATTACATCACATGCAGTGATTATTTAACAGCACAAAGTAGTGCCCCTTATTCACGTTGTGACACACAGTAGTGTCTCCTATTTAAGTTACGCTACACAGAAGTGCCCCTTATACATTTATGCCGCACAGTAGTTTCCCCTTACACATAATGCCGACAGCAGCCGTACCCATTACATAACATGTCCACAGTAAGTGCCCTTTATACACATATCTGTCTCTATCCCTCCAGCAGCTTCCTCTCTTCTACACATCAGCAGTGGTGACGGCATTACATCATATACACCGTACCAGAAAGGGAAGATGCTGCGACAGGTGAGTCCCACCCAGTCCCACACACACACACACTTTAACCCCTGATGACAAAGCATTGGAGTCATAATGTGACTCATGTTACAGTAGCTAGGTCGACACTGTGAAGTTTGACATAAATCAGATCGACCACGAAAGGTTGACAGGGCCTAGGCCAGCCCATGAAACAGGTCGATATGTTCAGAAGGTTGACAGTCAAAAGGTCGATATGAATTTATCATGGTTTTTTTAGCCAACTTGTGCCGACAGGCGGAAATCCATACCCCATCATCCACTAGGGTTCCGAGTGCAGCAAGGCACCATGCCCGAAGCCATGCGAGGGGACGCGGGACACTGATATGGTGTATATGTCGACTTACGTAGAAATTCACAACAACAAAAAAATCTGCCTCACAGCCCGACATTGAATGGCTGTCAGCATGCTGATTGGTAGACAGCTGGAGCTATCCACAAATCAGAGTCCAGCATTCTCTACCTACCTCACAGAGTGGCTGTCAGCATGCTGATTGGTAGACAGCTGGACCAATTCACAAATCAGAGTCCAGCATTCTCTACCTGCCTCACAGAGTGGCTGTCAGTATGTTACATCTGCCACACCTGCAGTGCACATGGTTTTATTCATTTGAGAAGGAATTTGCCTTTGCCAGTGAACCAGAATAACCCCCCAATATTCAATTAGGGACCAGCCACCCAGTACCAAGCAGTAGAGATCACCAGTCATTGATACACTTTCCCCTCTCCTTCATTGGAGAAATCAGCCCATTATAGGCAGCTGGAGATTGCTTGGTAGAAGCCCCAGGATTCCCAGTACCACACTGCCGACTAGTGGTTGACATTTAGAACTACACATTGAATTTGCATTGCTGCGTCTATTATATGGCTCCATTCTGACACTTTGGGTCGGTGTTTTTGTTCTCTGATTATTTTTACTGTCCATCCAATATCGATCTACAGGACTTATAGGGAATGGAACCCCCATTTATCTTAGGGTTTGCACAAATGACTGGAAATCCCCATCAGCAGCTTAGAAATATGATTCAGACCTGGCCACACGGAGGAAAACTCATTCGATGGTCGCTCACCATCGAATGATTTTTCTTCCCTTTGCTAATAACAGTCAGTCTAGACTTTTATTTTGGCCAGAGACGGCCAAATTTGGGGGGGGCGCTGAGGTCATGTGACGACATCCACCCACAACAAGCAGGCATCGACACACCTGCGTCCCCAGGGGAACACCCAGCGTTTCTATGCCCGTGCCAATAAAATTCTGCCCATCCCCCTGCTTCCGCCCTTTGCGCCATGCAGTCTAATGCCAGTCAGTGTGAGCACCACCCAAACATTCAGCACCACCCAAACATTCAGCACCACCTAAACATTCAGCACCACCCAAACATTCAGCACCACCCAAACATTCAGCACCACCCAAACATTCAGCACCACCCAAACATTCAGCACCACCCAAACATTCAGCGCCACCCAAACATTCAGCACCACCTACACAATCAGCACCACCTAAACATTCAGCACCACCCAAACATTCAGCACCACCCAAACATTCAGCGCCACCTACATAATCAGCACCACCCAAACATTCAGCACCACCCAAACATTCAGCACCACCCAAACATTCAGCACCGCCCAAACATTCAGCACCACCCAAACATTCAGCACCACCTAAACATTCAGCACCACCCAAACATTCAGCACCACCCAAGCATTCAGCACCACACAAACATTCAGCACCACCCAAGCATTCAGCACCACCCAAACATTCAGCACCACCTAAACATTCAGCACCACCCAAACATTCAGCACCACCCAAACATTCAGCACCACCCAAACATTCAGCGCCACCTACACAATCAGCACCACCCAAACATTCAGCACCACCCAAACATTCAGCACCGCCCAAACATTCAGCACCGCCCAAACATTCAGCACCACCCAAACATTCAGCACCACCTAAACATTCAGCACCACCCAAACATTCAGCACCACCCAAGCATTCAGCACCACACAAACATTCAGCACCACCCAAGCATTCAGCACCACCCAAACATTCAGCACCACCTAAACATTCAGCACCACCCAAACATTCAGCACCACCCAAACATTCAGCGCCACCCAAACATTCAGCGCCACCCAAACAATCAGCGCCACCCAAACATTCAGCGCCACCCAAACAATCAGCGCCACCCAAACATTCAACGCCACCCAAACATTCAGCGCCACCCAAACATTCAGCGCCACCCAAACATTCAGCACCACCCAAACACTCAGCATCACCTAAACATTCAGCGCCACCCAAACATTCAGCACCACCCAAACATTCAGCACCACCCAAACAATCAGCACCACCCAAACAATCAGCACCACCCAAACATTCAGCACCACCCAAACAATCAGCGCCACCCAAACATTCAGCGCCACCCAAACATTCAGCGCCACCCAAACAATCAGCACCACCCAAACATTCAGCGCCACCCAAACAATCAGCGCCACCCAAACATTCAGCACCACCCAAACATTCAGTGCCACCCAAACAATCAGCGCCACCCAAACATTCAGCGCCACCCAAACATTCAGCGCCACCCAAACATTCAGCACCACCCAAACATTCAGCACCACCCAAGCATTCAGCACCACCCAAACATTCAGCACCACCCAAGCATTCAGCACCTAAGCAATTAGCACCACCCAAACATTCAGCACCACCCAAACATTCAACACCACCCAAACAATCAGCACCACCCAAACATTCAGCACCACCCAAACATTCAGCACCACCTAAACATTCAGCACCACCCAAACAATCAGCACCACCCAAACATTCAGCACCCCCTAAACAATCAGCACCACCCAAACATTCAGCACCACCCTGCCGCCTGCTTCCCCCGCTCCCCAAAAGTAAGTGTGTGGCCCCGGCACCTGCTTGCCGCTAGGCCACACACGTTATACTGACCGCCTGTCTCTGCACCGCTGCCACCCTCCCCAAAAGTCAGTTTGTGTGGGGGGCACAGGGGCAATTTTCTTTCAGGCATGCAAATCCCGGGATTGAGCATTTTTCAATCCCAATTCCCGGGATTGAAAAAATGCCCTGGGATTGGCATCCCTAGTGGTGTGGCTTGTTTTGGTGGTCCAGATAATTTGGGTGGCGCTGATCATTTGGGTGGTGCTGATTGTTTCGGTGGTGCTGATTGTTTTGGTGGCGCAGAATGTTTGGGTAGCGCTGAATGGGTGCTGCTGAATGTTTGGGTGCTGCTGAATGTTTGGGTGGTTTTGAATGTTTGGGTGGTGCTGAATATTTGGGTGGCGCTGAATATTTGGGTGGTTTTGAATGTTTGGGTGGTGCTGAATGTTTAGGTGGCGATGATTGTTTGGGTGGTGCTGAATGTTTGAGTGGTGCTGATTCTTTGGGTGGTGCAGATTGTTTAGGTGCTGCTAAATGTTTGGGTGGTTTTGAATGTTTGGGTGGTGCTGAATGTTTAGGTGGCGCTGATTGTTTGGGCGGTGCTGAATGTTTGAGTGGTGCTGATTCTTTGGGTGGTGCAGATTGTTTAGGTGGTGCTAAATGTTTAGGCGGTGCTGAATGTTTGAGTGGTGCTGATTCTTTGGGTGGTGCAGATTGTTTAGGTGGTGCTAAATGTTTGGTTGGTGCTGAATGTTTGGGCTGTGCTGAATGTTTGAGCTGTGCTGAATGTTTGGGTGGCGCTGAATGTTTGGGTAGTGCTGAATGTTTGGGTGGTGCTGAATGTTTGGGTGGTGCTAAATGTTTGGGTGGTGCTGAATGTTTGGGCTGTGCTGAATGTTTGAGCTGTGCTGAATGTTTGGGTGGCGCTGAATGTTTGGGTAGTGCTGAATGTTTGGGTGGTGCTGAATGTTTGGGTGGTGCTGAATGTTTAGGCGGTGCTGAATGTTTGGGTGCTGCTGAATGTTTGGGTGGCGCTGAATGTTTGGGGAGGTGCTGAATGTTTGGGTGGTGCTGAATGTTTAGGTGGCGCTGAATGTTTGGGTGGCACTGAATGTTTGGGGCACTGAATGTTTGGGTGGTGCTGAATGTTTAGGTGGCGCTGAATGTTTGGGTGGCACTGAATGTTTGGGGCACTGAATGTTTGGGTGGTGCTGAATGTTTGGGTGGTGCTGAATATTTAGGTGGCACTGGATGTTTGGGTGGCACTGAATGTTTGGGTAGCACTGTGGTGCTGAATGTTTGGGTGGCACTATGGCGCTGAATGTTTGGGTGGTGCTGAATGTTTGGGTGGCGCTGAATGTTTGGGTAGCACTGATTGTTTGGGTGATGATGAATGTTTGGGTGGCACTGAATGTTTGGGTGTTGCTGAATGTTTAGGTGGCGATGATTGTTTGGGTGGTGCTGAATGTTTGAGTGTTGCTGATTCTTTGGGTGGTGCAGATTGTTTAGGTGGTGCTAAATGTTTGGGTGGTTTCGAATGTTTGGGTGGTGCTGAATGTTTAGGTGGCGCTGATTGTTTGGGCGGTGCTGAATGTTTGAGTGGTTCTGATTCTTTGGGTGGTGCAGATTGTTTAGGTGGTGCTAAATGTTTAGGCGGTGCTGAATGTTTGAGTGGTGCTGATTCTTTGGGTGGTGCAGATTGTTTAGGTGGTGCTAAATGTTTGGTTGGTGCTGAATGTTTGGGTTGTGCTGAATGTTTGAGCTGTGCTGAATGTTTGGGTGGCGCTGAATGTTTGGGTAGTGCTGAATGTTTGGGTGGTGCTGAATGTTTGGGTGGTGCTAAATGTTTGGGTGGTGCTGAATGTTTGGGCTGTGCTGAATGTTTGAGCTGTGCTGAATGTTTGGGTGGCGCTGAATGTTTGGGTAGTGCTGAATGTTTGGGTGGTGCTGAATGTTTGGGTGGTGCTGAATGTTTAGGCGGTGCTGAATGTTTGGGTGCTGCTGAATGTTTGGGTGGCGCTGAATGTTTGGGGCGGTGCTGAATGTTTGGGTGGTGCTGAATGTTTAGGTGGCGCTGAATGTTTGGGTGGCACTGAATGTTTGGGGCACTGAATGTTTGGGTGGTGCTGAATGTTTAGGTGGCGCTGAATGTTTGGGTGGCACTGAATGTTTGGGGCACTGAATGTTTGGGTGGTGCTGAATGTTTGGGTGGTGCTGAATATTTAGGTGGCACTGGATGTTTGGGTGGCACTGAATGTTTGGGTAGCACTGTGGTGCTGAATGTTTGGGTGGCACTATGGCGCTGAATGTTTAGGTGGTGCTGAATGTTTGGGTGGCGCTGAATGTTTGGGTAGCACTGATTGTTTGGGTGATGCTGAATGTTTGGGTGGCACTGAATGTTTGGGTGGTGCTGAATGTTTGGGTGGTGCTGAATGTTTGGGTGGCACTGAATGTTTGGGTGGTGCTGAATGTTTGGGTGGCGCTGAATGTTTGTGTGGTGCTGAATGTTTGGGTGGCGCTCAATGTTTGGGTGGTGCTGAATGTTTGGGTGGCGCTGAATGTTTGGGTGGTGCTGAATGTTTGGGTGGCGCTGAATGTTTGGGTGGTGCTGAATGTTTGAGTAGCACTGAGTGTTTGGGTGGTGCTGAATATTTGGGTGACACTGAATGTTTGGGTGGTGCTGAATGTTTGGGTGGCGCTGAATGTTTGGGTGGTGCTGAATGTTTGGGTGGCGCTGAATGTTTGGGTGGCGCTGAATGTTTGGGTGGCGCTGAATGTTTGGGTGGTGCTGAATGTTTGGGTGGCGCTGAATGTTTGGGTGGTGCTGAATGTTTGGGTGGCACTGAATGTTTGGGTGGTGCTGAATGTTTGGGTGGCACTGAATGTTTGGGTGGCACTGAATGTTTAGGTGGTGCTGAATGTTTGGGTGGCGCTGAATGTTTGGGTGGCGCTGAATGTTTGGGTAGCAATGATTGTTTGGGTGATGATGAATGTTTGGGTGGCACTGAATGTTTGGGTGGTGCTGAATGTTTAGGTGGCGATGATTGTTTGGGTGGTGCTGAATGTTTGAGTGTTGCTGATTCTTTGGGTGGTGCAGATTGTTTAGGTGGTGCTAAATGTTTAGGCGGTGCTGAATGTTTGAGTGGTGCTGATTCTTTGGGTGGTGCAGATTGTTTAGGTGGTGCTAAATGTTTGGTTGGTGCTGAATGTTTGGGTTGTGCTGAATGTTTGAGCTGTGCTGAATGTTTGGGTGGCGCTGAATGTTTGGGTAGTGCTGAATGTTTGGGTGGTGCTGAATGTTTGGGGGGTGCTAAATGTTTGGGTGGTGCTGAATGTTTGGGCTGTGCTGAATGTTTGAGCTGTGCTGAATGTTTGGGTGGCGCTGAATGTTTGGGTAGTGCTGAATGTTTGAGCTGTGCTGAATGTTTGGGTGGCGCTGAATGTTTGGGTAGTGCTGAATGTTTGGGTGGTGCTGAATGTTTGGGTGGTGCTAAATGTTTGGGTGGTGCTGAATGTTTGGGCTGTGCTGAATGTTTGAGCTGTGCTGAATGTTTGGGTGGCGCTGAATGTTTGGGTAGTGCTGAATGTTTGGGTGGTGCTGAATGTTTGGGTGGTGCTGAATGTTTAGGCGGTGCTGAATGTTTGGGTGCTGCTGAATGTTTGGGTGGCGCTGAATGTTTGGGGCGGTGCTGAATGTTTGGGTGGTGCTGAATGTTTAGGTGGCGCTGAATGTTTGGGTGGCACTGAATGTTTGGGGCACTGAATGTTTGGGTGGTGCTGAATGTTTAGGTGGCGCTGAATGTTTGGGTGGCACTGAATGTTTGGGGCACTGAATGTTTGGGTGGTGCTGAATGTTTGGGTGGTGCTGAATATTTAGGTGGCACTGGATGTTTGGGTGGCACTGAATGTTTGGGTAGCACTGTGGTGCTGAATGTTTGGGTGGCACTATGGCGCTGAATGTTTAGGTGGTGCTGAATGTTTGGGTGGCGCTGAATGTTTGGGTAGCACTGATTGTTTGGGTGATGCTGAATGTTTGGGTGGCACTGAATGTTTGGGTGGTGCTGAATGTTTGGGTGGTGCTGAATGTTTGGGTGGCACTGAATGTTTGGGTGGTGCTGAATGTTTGGGTGGCGCTGAATGTTTGTGTGGTGCTGAATGTTTGGGTGGCGCTCAATGTTTGGGTGGTGCTGAATGTTTGGGTGGCGCTGAATGTTTGGGTGGTGCTGAATATTTAGGTGGCACTGAATGTTTGGGTGGCACTGAATGTTTGGGTGGTGCTGAATGTTTGAGTAGCACTGAGTGTTTGGGTGGTGCTGAATATTTGGGTGACACTGAATGTTTGGGTGGTGCTGAATGTTTGGGTGGCGCTGAATGTTTGGGTGGTGCTGAATGTTTGGGTGGCGCTGAATGTTTGGGTGGTGCTGAATGTTTGGGTGGCGCTGAATGTTTGGGTGGTGCTGAATGTTTGGGTGGCGCTGAATGTTTGGGTGGCGCTGAATGTTTGGGTGGCACTGAATGTTTGGGTGGTGCTGAATGTTTGGGTGGCACTGAATGTTTGGGTGGTGCTGAATGTTTGGGTGGCGCTGAATGTTTGGGTGGCGCTGAATGTTTGGGTGGTGCTGAATGTTTGGGTGGCGCTGAATGTTTGGGTGGTGCTGAATGTTTGGGTGGCGCTGAATGTTTGGGTGGTGCTGAATGTTTGAGTGGTGCTGAATGTTTGGGTGGTGCTGAATGCTTGGGTAGCACTGATTGTTTGGGTGGAGCTTGGTGCAAACAGTAAATAATTAAAACACAATGTTTATTGTTTCCATTACAAATACAAACATGTTGTAACCAAATTAAACAAAACGTATAAATATTGAAGATTTTATAAAAAAATAAATAATATTGTTAAAAAAATCGCTGTGTCCTCTGTATATACTGCACTCAATTAACTTGGTATAATACAGAAGTGACACTGGTGTCCTCTGTATTACGATTTAAATTGTTATTGTTGTATTTATTCTGTATTTTTCAATTGTAGAACAATTTCCATATTCAGCTACTAATAATGTTCCTTATCATTGCTTAGAGAACATACTAACGAGTGACAGATGCGTAATTATCCAGAAGTTCTTTCATTTACATAAAGTTTATAGAATACAGTATCATTTAGTTTTATCAGGGGGTTATAAATGCAGCATTGATATAATGAGCCACGTAGTTTCCTGTATCCAAATTAGATATTGTTCAGAAATACACACCGCTTGATTGTAAGACCTACAGTATGCTTCAGCGGATATATTGTTTCAGTAATCACTGATAGTGATATTAGAATTCATAAAGTTAGTTAGTCATACAAATAACATTCTCAGGAGTAATGTACAGTATTGTACAGTATACACAATGGACTACACATTTTGGGTAACACCGTTTTCATGAGGAAGCCCATAAAATGGTCGGCGTTCCCCTGCTACAGAGTATATTGACAAATATACAGGGGAGCCGAGAGAGGGGGGAGCAGGTACTAATTACCCGGGCCCAGGCTTGCTGAAGGGGCCCCGCAGGGGCCCTGGTTTGACCCCTCCCTTCCCCCTCCGTCCCTCCCAGGTATCACCAGTAGCACACACTTCTACAGCATGTGCTGTTCTGACAGCAGGCTCAGCATGATTGTCTCACTGACAGCGTGAGAGGTCATACTGAGCCTGCTGTCAGCACAGCACATACTGTAGGTGTGTGCTGCGTCTGAGATTACAGGTTTCTTTTACCCACCTCTAAACATTTTGGGGGTGTGGCCTAAGTGTGGGAGGTGCCCACACCACCCACACTTAGGCCACACCCCCAAAATTTTACCGGGGCCCAGCATTCCTCTCGGCTGCCCTGCAAATATATTGACAATGACGGCTTGGTACTGTAGTTATTTACACGGTCAATCACACATTCATCTCTCCCCCACAGGGTGAGCACACCTTCTGTCTACCTAATATTGACAGTCACACATTGCAGGAGTCAGAGTCAATATACCAGTGCACAGCAGAAACGCCAACGTACGTTTCACTGCTTCCCACTGTAGTCCTAAAAATGATTGTAAATCCCTGTCTTTGCCAGAGAATACTGTATTCTGTACATCCTTTTCATTTCATAGGTAATAAAATACTTATTTCATTTTTTTATGCTGTTTATTATTATATTTTTTTCTTAAGATTTTATATTTAAATAGTTTTATATTACTGTAAATATTATTATTATTATTATTATTATTATTATTATTATTATTATTTATTTGGTACCAAAATTCATATAGTTGTATTATATATTACTGGAGTAGTCAGATTTACTTTGGAATGTATTGTACTATGTAGGCTCTTCTAGAGAAGGAGGCACCACAGTTCCTAGGTTTTTGTGCATAATTGAGTCAACTGGCCTTATTTCCAAGCCAAAGGTTTGTTTTTTGGGCCACTCTTCTCCCATGAAGACAACTTGTGGCTAGATTTCTTTGATCAGTAGATGAGAGTATTTGGGTGCTGCTGGTTTCTGCCAGTTCTGAGCTGATAAAACTGCAGAACATCTTCTGATTTTGGAAGGACCTACAGTATGTATAATGTATCTTTCATCTGATGCGCTACGTTTCCTTCTTGACTGACCACTGTATCTATGGTCCTTCGCACTGCTCATTTCTTTGTGCTTTTTTAATAGAGTTTGACAGCAAATCTTGAAACATCAGTCTGCTTTAAAATTCCATTGCTTGGGAGAGACCCTGCGGATGCAGTATAACTAACTTGTATTTGTTGCAGTGCTCAGTCTTGCCATTAAGAAATTAGACTGTTTTCCACAACCTCACATTTGTAGCAAAAT
Organism: Crinia signifera; assembly: GCF_055691185.1. Lineage (NCBI taxonomy): Eukaryota > Metazoa > Chordata > Amphibia > Anura > Myobatrachidae > Crinia > Crinia signifera. The sequence continues at coordinate 9,905,157 of NC_139221.1, forward strand.
GTAGATGCTCCTCATCCAGTTGTAAGCCACCTACAGTACATAGCGGTTTCTGTTTCAGTAAATGGCTGTGTTTCAAGGGGGGGTATGGACTTCAAGGGCACCGCTATCTTGCCTGAGGTCAGCTGACACTATTACAGCCATTCACAGAGACTTACTACCCAATCCTGGTACAGGTTTCCCTATAAAACCACTCTCAGGGACATGTGCTTTGCCAGTTCAACTTGTCTTTGAGTCCTGATCTGGTTCCCGTATCCCAAGCAGCTTTCTGTTCCTGAGATTCCTGATCATTTTGACCAGTTTGCCTACAGTAACCTTCACCAGCACTTATTCAGCAGGAGGATCCTATTCTCAGCTTCCCTGCTGCAACCAGCACTGAACAGTTAACACGCGGGTGCTCACTGCTTCATGCAGCGATACCTGCGATTGCTTCGGTCTGTTTCAAACCCTCCTGCATGTCGTCTCCTCATTATACATATAGGGCCTTATTCTGGTTGACTCGCTCGGTCTCAAATACACAACGGGGACTGATGTTTTGCGTATGTGCATGCGTAGCTACTGTAAATTTCTGCAGGTCAGGTGGGCTGATTTTCCGATACATGGATAAAGCCCCTCCTACAAATCGGCACACAGAGAGAATCGCTGGACTCGCAGCGGATCCAGCTGCTCTCTCTACATTCTGTTACTAGGTTACAAAGAGGATTATTTTTGCAATTTATTTCAAGGGGAATACGGAAGTTGTTTACAATGAAATTTACTCCATCCATGGGCTATTTTTTAACCCTCTTTGTAACCTAGTAACAGAATACTGAGCATTAACAAGCCGGCGACTCTGAGATGAATACTGCAATTCATAATGTACAGGCTTGGAACGCACCGCTACGCCTGACGGCGTCCTGGCAACGTGAGGATACGTGAGACCGTGCCGGAGAATCTGAGAGCGGCACTTCCGACTATACACGATTAACGCGGTGACGTGTTTCCGGCATTTGGAACACACCGCCATGTTTTTCGGGGGAAACCCGGAAGTTGCACGCCGATTAGCGGCGCAAGTGTTCAGCTGTGTAAATTTACCTACAGGTATATATACCTGAGCCCTAAGACTGTTTGGCATGCTTCTGAAGAAGGAACATAGATTCCGAAACGCGTTAAGCGTGCCATCTTTTACACTTTGGACTGGCATATCCCGCAAGTGGTACATCCTGGCAGAAGTTGGACCTTGAACTGTGGCCATCCGATTCCGGACCGGTGAACCCAGCTTGAGAGGACTTCTATCTTTAACATCTGTATGCTGCTTTGCCACGAGGATTGCTTGTCTCATGCTTTTATATCAGTCATTTTATTGTAAATGCAACTGTTGTATTAAATCCCTTTTTACATTATTGATCTGCACTATGTCCTGTTCTATTGTGTCTCCCCTGCTTGTTTAATAGGGGAGGAAATAGGGACCTGTGCGTAGCAGCCATATGACCATCCAGTAAAACAAGGTGTATGTGGTTTGGTAATATTACCTGAGGTTTGATTGATCTCTGAATATAGTTATCTTGAGCGCTATCCATCTTATTCACAAACCATCCTTAAATGATCAGTATTCTGACCACTGGCATCCTGTCCGCTGTTCTTCCGTAAAAATCCACTACACTGATGGATGCTGTTCCAGTAGCAGTATTGCTGGGAGCCAGGCTAGGACAGATACATATATAAGATCCTCCGAAAAGAAGACTGCATCTTTGCATATAGTGCTTAAATTAAGCGAGGGCTGCCTAAGCCAGAGCGTACTTAAGAGGCTTGGGTTGTCAGGAAAATGACTGCTAGTTGTTTAAAGTTGGTTTCAGTTTGAAGTTAGCCTTTGGGTGAACTTAGTGGGGTGTGTGAGCTTAGGAGAGGGGTATATAGGCAGGTCCTCACAGGAAGGACTTCCTCTTGCAGAAGTTCTTTCAGGCCCAACCACCCTCCCTTGCCTTTGGCTTTTTTAACTTATAGTCAATTATTTGGTACATTTACCATTATTACAATTTAGGCAGTAGGGCATCATGGTCCAGCGGTCATTTGTGGCATGAGAGGGCGCTGGGAGGCACTGCCCCTTGGAAAGACGGCGGGGTGTCCTGCCTTTGCGGGGGGGGGGCGCTGTGGGCACTTCTTCAGGGAGTGTCCACACCGGCCAGAGAAGGGGTGGTGAGACTTCCAAGCGTTAGGTTGTGCCTTAGTCGGATGGGGCGCCTCAGTCGTCCCCATGTTAATATCAGTCAGTTGGGGCGTTTAAGTCGCCACCATTTTTGATGTGACTAGAGCTGGGATCCGTGGCGCCTTATTGCCAGCCCTTTACGAAGAAGGGGTCATACCACATAATAAATATACATATGACCTTTAAATCTAATTGCTTTGGTGTCCATGTCTTTATTGTGTCAGCGTCAGTTATTCTTAGTTAAGCTTAAAGTGTGTGTTAAGGTTAAAGCCAAATAAATGTATAGACGCCTTATACTGTAGTAGAAAGATGAGGAAATGATCACAGTACTATATTTAGTCCCTGCAGGGGAATGCTGGAGAATTCAGGAGAACATTGAATGTACTAGCAGCACAGAACCGGATGATAATGTCCAGGTGAATGAGCATTGAGTAGTGGACTGGAACTTGCACACAAAGCAGATAACTCGCTTGCAGCAATATCAGAGGTTAACTACGCTCAGAGATCCAGGTAGTACGCAGGGAAATGGATGATGTACTATTTCAGAGAATAAAGTACAAGTGCTGTAAAATAGAACTCGCAGCAACACTAAGATTCTCGCAGAGGACACTGGATAATAATTGAAGTGCAGCTGGAAGCAGTATCAGAAATAGAAAGAGAGGTGATAACTGTAACTAAGGACTCTGAGGTTGAGTAGTTGTATAGGAATCATGGATAAATCAATGCAGGTACTAGTGTAGCGTATATGGTAGTTCCTTAACATGGTACATATTAAGAAAAGTTGATTACACAACTTGAAAAGGACAATGCAATGCCCCCTTCTTTTTGTTATAATTCTGAATATAATATTTATCTCAAATGGATAAAACACATAAAAAAATACTTCTCTCGCAATTTTTAAGTCAAAGTTCCTTACGTCATGACCTATATTAATCAGGAATATAGGGGTTACACTCACCCCCCTAGCGATCAGGCACCCAGCTAATTTCTTAAGTAGCCTGATCACCAACTATACTGAAATAACAAAGTTTTACCGCTCAGATTTTTATTTCCATTTACCTCACTTTTGCTTGGATGACAACAACATACGCAAGTCGGTCATTGCCTTGGAGCAAATTTACTCCATTTATTGGTACACCCCCAGGGCCAGTCCCATTGGCTGCTTGCATCCCCTTCACTCCTTCCATTACATCAAACGCCAACACTTCAGGGAGTTATTCTTTGCTATAGCAAATGGGAAAAAAAAAAAAAGGTACTTGTTTCCTAGCACGGCGCCCGTCGGGTGGATCGCATGCCTCAAGTTTAAGGTACTTAAGGCATGCGATCGACGCGATGGCCGCAATTTTCTGTCAATCACAGGTTTAATTGCCGGTAAAAGAGAAAATCGCGTTGATCGCGTCCATCGCGGGCCATTGTAATGGCCCGCGATGCGACCGACACGATCAACGTGATTTTCCCATAGAGAATAATGTTAAATGATTTTTAAAGTTAAAATCGCGTTGATCGCGTCGGTCATGCCATTATAATGGCATGCGATTGACGCAATCAATGCGATTTTACATAGGGAACAATGGGAAATGGGCCAATATGGCCAATTTCTCATTGTATATGCCCCCTCATGGGTATAAAGTATGGTTAATGCCCACCATTGTTAACGCCACCCCACTATTGACGCCAACCCGAAGCGTGGCGAGCGCAGCGAGCCCGCGAGGGGCGGCGGTACGCGTCCTCCGATTTTTTCATACCCCCACTATCCACGTCGGCATGGAGTTGATATTATAAAGTGTGGCGAGCGCAGCGAGCCATAGAGCCCGAAGCGTGGCGAGCGCAGCGAGCCCCTTGAGGGGACGCGTATACCTGTGAAGTTATGCGCGTCCCCTCGCGGGGCACGCTGCGCTCGCCACAATTCGGGCTCGGTGGCTCGCTGCGCTCGCCACACTTTATATAATCAACTCCACGCCGACGTGGATAGTGGGGGGTATAAAAAGGTCGGAGGAAGCGTACCGCCGCCCCTCGCGGGCTCGCTGCGCTCGCCACGCTTCGGGTTGGCGTCAATAGTGGGGTGGCGTTAACAATGGAGGGCCATTTCACCCATCAGGGGGGTCTGCTATTAAAATGGGGGGTTTTGGGGCTTTTTACATTGAAATCAATGTAAAATTGGGTCTCAGGGACCATTTTACATTGATTCCAATGTAAAAATCGCGTCGATCGCATCGCATGAGATTTGGTTAGTATGCGATGCGATCGACGCGATTTTTCCGACCCGATCAATACAATCAAAATCGCGGGCGCCGTGCTAGGAAACAAGTACCAAAAAAAAAAAACATGTCATTTGGGAGTTATTCCTTTTAATTAAACCATATCCTTACTCTTAACCATAGAAGACCGCCTGAGTTTTAAAACAGTTTCATAGAAGTGAAAATGGTGACAATGGTATTTGTTCTGGTCACAGTTCCAAGCTGAGTCTTTCTTTCATGTCACTCGAGCAAATCTGATCTTCCCGTCTAACTTTTTCACCTACTCCCAAGAGTCCAGAAAGCTCGTTAATTGGGATTTCAGAGAATAAATCCTTTCATCCTACTGAGAGGACTTTAGTTAATTGCATTGCTCTTCTTCTGCCTGACTTTACAGTCTTTCATTTTGTGACATAGGGCCTTATTCTAGTTCACTCTTTCTGACAAAATCCTTCTTAGATGGATAAAACCATGTGCACTACAGGTGGGGCAGATGTAACTTTTGCAGAGAGAATTAGATTTGGGTGAGTTATTTTGTTTCTGTGCAGGGTAAATACTGACTGCTTTATTTTTACACTGCAATATAGATCTCACATTGAAGTGAAACCCCACCCAAATCTAACTCTCTCTGCACAAGTAACATCTGCCCCACCTGCAGTGCACATGGTTTTGTCCATCTAAGAAGGATTTTGTCAGAAAGAGTGAACTAGAATAACCCCCATAGTTTCTATCTCTTTCTGTATCCCCCAAAACTTCTCTAAAGCTTCTGTCAAATAAGTTTAAACCAGTCTTGTGCTATTTGCTATCTATTGTGGATGACCTGACCCCTCTTATTGATTCCTCAAAGGAAGTAGAAATCATATGAAGCAGGTCTTTCTGTTTTATTTTGTTATATATTTTCTGCATTTTCAGTTATTTCTTTTATTACTTTTTCCACGTTATGGATTATTATATTTATGTAGGATTTATCTTTCACATCAACTACTGTAGTGAACTCCTAGGGTTACCACCTTTTTGTTGAGAGATTCCCGGACATTGGCCCGCCCCTTGACACACCCACTGACCCATCCCAGCCCCACCCCCAGACCCGCCCCCAGACCCGCCTTATGTTGATTTTTTTTTAAACCTTTGCTTCCATTTCATTCTTGATTTTGCATACCATAATTCCAGTTACATGTTATATCACATACATTAATGGCCATTACAAGTTATGCCACACATCGTGATGCTAATTCCGTGTTATGCCATATACCGCAATGGCCATTACACATTATGCCAGGACTCAACAGAATTTTTGCACAGGATGGACAACATGGACAGTGCGCGCGTCAAATTTTTGACATAATGCCGACACACCGCAAACCCATCATATAGTATACCACATGCCATAATGGCCATTACAAGTTATGCCACACATCGTGATGCCAATTACGTGTTATGGCATGTACTGCAATGGCCATTACACATTATGCCAGGACTCAACAATTTTTTTGCAAAGGACGGATAACATGGACAGTGCGCGCCGAAGGCGCGCAGCAAAATTTTTTACATAATGCCGACACACCGCACACCCATTATATAGTATACCACATGCCATAATGGCCATTACAAGTTATGCCACACATCGTGATGCCAATCACGATGTATTATTCCATGTACTGCAATGGCCATTACACATTATGCCAGGACTCAACAAAATTTTTGCACAGGATGGACAACATGGACAGTGCAAAATTTTTGACATAATGCCGACACACCGCACACCCATTATATAGTATACCACATGCCATAATGGCCATTACATTTTATGCCACACACCGTAATGCCCATTGCACGTTTTAATGAACTTTGTAATTCCGATTACTCATAAGCCCACACATGATGCCCATGACATACTATATAACACACCGTAATGCCCATTACATACTATATAACACACCGTAATGCCCATTACATACTATATAACACTGCAATGCCCATTACATACTATATAACACACCGTAATGCCCATGATATACTATATAACACCGCAATGCCCATTACATACTATATAACACTGCAATGCCCATTACATACTATATAACACTACGCAATGCCCTTGACATATTATATAGCACCGCAATGCCCATGACATACTATAACACCGCAATGCCCATTACAAATAAATACTCCGTAATGCCCATGTCATACTATATAACACCGCAATGCCCATGTCATACTATATAACACTAAGCAATGCCCATGTCATACTATATAACACTAAGCAATGCCCATGTCATACTATATAACACTACGCAATGCCCATGACATACTATATAACACTACGCAATGCCCATGACATACTGTATAACACACCATACACATTTGACACATAAGTGCCACTTACCTATATGCTCAATGCCAGGGGCTTCATGCCGATGCCAAGGTGGACTGAATTTGCTCGTTGCCGAGGGGGATAGATCTGTGCCTCTGTGCTCGTTGCCGAGGGGGATAGATCTGTGCCTCTGCTCGTTGCCGAGGGGGATAGATCTGTGCCAGTGTGCTCGTTGCCGAGGGAGATTGATCTGTGCCAGTGTGCTCGTTGCCGAGGGGGATAGATCTGTGCCTCTGTGCTCGTTGCCGAGGGGGATTGATCTGTGCCAGTGTGCTCGTTGCCGAGGGGGATTGATCTGTGCCTCTGCTCGTTGCCGAGGGGGATAGATCTGTGCTAGTGTGCTCGTTGCCGAGGGGGATAGATCTGTGCCAGTGTGCTCGTTGCCGAGGGGGATTGATCTGTGCCAGTGTGCTCGTTGCCGAGGGGGATTGATCTGTGCCAGTGTGCTCGTTGCCAAGGGGAATAGATCTGTGCCAGTGTGCTCGTTGCCGAGGGGGATTGATCTGTGCCAGTGTGCTCGTTGCCGAGGGGGATTGATCTGTGCCAGTGTGCTCGTTGCCGAGGGGGATTGATCTGTGCCAGTGTGCTCGTTGCCAAGGGGGATAGAAACCCCCTCCCCCGCCTGCGGGAGGCAGACAGGCAGGCAGGCTTGTCAGTGTGCCTGTGCCTGCCTGCCCGTCCCCTCACGTCTCCCCCGCTGTATTCGCGGGAGAGACGTGCTGCTGTGCTGTTATTTCTAACTCCCGCTGCTGGACCGCTAGCCAATGGCCGTTCGCGGTCCAGCAGCCAATCAACTGGTGGCTGCTGGACCGCGAGCGGCCATTGGCTAGCGGTCCAGCAGCATATGCAGCACCGCAGCAGCACGTCTCTCCCGCATACACAGCGGGGGAGACGTGAGGGGACGGGAGCAGGGCAGCGGGGGAGCGGGGAGACGAGGGGGCGGCGGCGGCGGGCGGGTTATTCCCGGACTATGTATAGTCTGGGAAAGCCACCCGTCCGGACTCCGGACGCCGGTCTTAATTACCGGACTGTCCGGAGTAATCCCGGACGGGTGGTAACCCTATCTATTCCCGCTGGAGGCCTCTCTATGCTGGTCATTGCGTTGATGCATTTGCACATAGTGTACACTCATATCACTGCAGTAATTACATGCACCCAGTAGTCACACCGGCAATTGCAGAAAGCATTTCCTATGGATCACAGGTGCGTCTGTTTCCATGTGCCCATATAAGGGCACCGTAATCATGGCAAACCAGTCAAACACACGAAGTGTAGTGGGTGCAATCAGTGGGGCACATGTGTACCTTCATTAGTGATTGTTGTCTTGAGAAATTCCTCACTAACACTTCCATCACTATCTTCATTGTTATGTTTCTATCTCCATTTTTTGGCTTTTGATCTTTTATTTGTCTTTTCAGTCTCATTCAAGACCATTACAATGGGGGAACCTTATACATCTTTTCTTCCTAGATCATTTAGAATTGAAATTTCCCCACATTTCTGCACATCCTCTTCATAACTTTGACTGTCTGTAAATACCCTGTTTGTTGTTGTTACACTCACCAAGGAGTGTTGATGAACCCTAGCAGGGTTTTCCTGGGGTACGCCTGGAGTGTTTAGGAACAGGTGAAAGGAAAGGATCACTACGGATAGCAGGTCTTTGTCATGAACCTGACTTGGTTCAGTCAGTTTCTGAGGTTTCTCTGCCTGTTTGCTCCTAGCTGCTGCTGTTGCAGCTGCCCTGCATTCCCAGTGATTAAGTCTCCAGTGAACTTCCCTGAGTTCTGCAGCCTGATCCCTGACCCACACACACCTGTGCAGTAATCAGGTGTGTCTGTCTTTCCCCAGTGTTGATTAGTGCTGCGGCTGGCAGCCAATCACAGAAAGGCAAGGGGGATATAACTCAGGCCCTGGGCCTTCATTCCTTGCCTTGAACAATTGCTTACCTGTTCCCAGAATCTCCTGTGTCAGAGAAGTTTCCAAGGCTCCGAGATCTCCAGGTTCTCCTGTGTCTCAATCTCCAGCGTACACCTGCACCTGCGATACTTACCTGGTTCTCTCCATCTCCAGAAGACTCCTGCGATTCCATCCCTGCAGTTGAGTAGCCGGTGTTCCGCTACAAACATCATTTGGCTTTTCAGCCCATCAGTGACTTTTCCACCTTGTCCTGGAAACTGCCGACAGACTCTGTCGACTCCGGGGTTGTCTACTCCCTGCTGTGCTCATAGTGACTTTATCATCTCGTCCTATACTTCCAGCAAGTACCCTGGGGCCTTCCCTCATCTGTTGACACCACGGTCGACATCACAAGTCGACACCTCCCAGTAATTCCCCGATTGCACCTCCCTCGTGGGACTCTCCACGTTCAAGTGTCATCACCCCAGCCTGCGTCCAGAGGGCCAGGGCAGGGGGCCGCGACCTGCCTGTCAGACGCAGCTAAGTCCAAAGCTCCTTGCGGGGCTCCCTGGTGAATACCGCTGGCAGGTTAGACTCCGCGCCCCTGTTCCTGGTCTCCGCCAACACTCTGGTTCGCAGTACCCTGATCCCCCCGTGTATGTCTCATATCAAACCTCCTGCGTTCAACTATCCAGCGCCCTCCACTGGTCCACCACGGTCACAGCCGGGAACACAAAAACCGCCTGCGCTGACAGTTTGTTCAAGGCCGATGGACTCGGCTCAAGACCCCAGTGTGGGACCAGCGGTCATCCAAAATGTTACCGCTCGGATAGAGACTCAAGAAGCCACTCAGCAGCGAGTGATAAAATATCTTCAAGAGGTATCCAGTCGATTGGATACAATGCAGCAGTCATTGTTAACTCATGTGTCGACTGTCCAAAATTTTTTACCACCCGCTTCCCATTCCAGTCTCCAATTGCCGGTACCAAGCAAATACGACGGTGATTCCAAAACCTGCAGGGGATTCATTAATCAGTGTCAAATTCAATTTGAACTGTTACCTCACAACTTCCCCACAGCTAGAATAAAGATTGCATATATCGTCTCATTGCTTTCCGGATCTGCCCTCGAGTGGGTATCACCACTGTGGGAGAAGTCTGATCCTCTCCTTGCAGACTATGACATGTTTATCCAGACTTTTCGCCGTATTTTTGATAAACCAGGTCGCTCAGCCTCTGCTTCCACAGATATCCTTCAGGTCAAACAAGGATCTCGGCCCATGGGGCAATATGTGGTCCACTTTCAGACTTTGGCATCCGAGTTACTGTGGAACAATGAAGCTTTGACAGCTGCGTTCTGGTTAGGAGTATCAGATCGCATCAAGGATGAGCTGGCAACCCGGGATCTTCCAGATCGGTTGGAAGACCTTATCTCCCAATGTGTCAAGATTGATTTACGCCTCCGTGAGAGAGGTCTTGAAAAACAAAAGAAGTTAATTCCCAGAGAGATTCCTGAATCACGTTCTGTGTCTCCTGACCGTGAAGAACCCATGCAAATTGGTAGATCACGCCTGACTCCTGTCGAACGTGCCCGCAGGCAGCGCAATAGATTGTGTATATATTGTGCTGCTTCCAATCATTTCATTGATGCCTGTCCTGAGCGTTCAGGAGGACGCCAAGGCCTGACCTGCAATGGAGAAGTCAGGTTGGGTCAACTTGTGAAATCTCCTCACGATAATGACTTTGTCCTTTCAGTGTCCCTCGAGACTCCAGCTGGACCCATACCCAGTTCTGCCCTAGCAGATTCCGGGTCAGGTGGGAACTTCATCTCTTATGACCTTGTCTCCAAGCTGAAAATTCCTCTGGTACCCATATCTCCGCCTATCTCTGTTACAGCGATGGATGGCAGCAAGATTCCTGGCAGTGAGGTTCGTTTCCGTACTGAACCTGTCCTCCTAAAAATTGGTACTTTGCATCAAGAAATAATAAAATTCTTTGTGATTCCCAAAGCATCCTATGACATTGTGCTGGGGCTTCCATGGCTCCGACTCCATAACCCTAGTATCAACTGGTCCACTTTACAGTTGAAGCATTGGAGTCCGTATTGTCATCAGCATTGTACTATTCCGGCGCTGCCAACCTGTTCCACGCATGTCGCACCATTTCCTGGTCAGCCTGACACCTACAGAGACCATATAGATGCGCAGCCTGTCGATACCTTGCCACCTCATTGGGAGAGGGATTGTTCCATCAATTTGCTCTCAAGGAAAAATCCTCCGAAAGGCCGTATCTACCCGGTATCAGTCCCTAAGAATCAGGTCCTGCCATCTTGCAATAGAAAGACTCTTCAAAAGAGATTCGTCCAACCTTCCAATTCTCCTGCTGGTATTGGGGTTTGTTCTGCGAAGAAAAAAGGTGGTCTCCGACCTTGTATTGATCCCAGAGACATCGAAACCCATCGTCCTCCAGTAAAAGAGGTTATGTGTCAGCTCAGACAAAACAAGCCCTATGATAAAATCTTGTACCGTCCTGACCCTCAGAGTATAAAGACATTTGTGCCCCCTGAATTCCGTTCAAGACTGTTGTCAGGGGCTCATAAATCTTCGTTCTCCGGGCATCCCGGTGCCCAAAACACCCTCGAGATTCTGCAACGCTCCGATGGATGTCCACAGATCAGAGAAGACATCAAAGAATGTGTGGCATCCTGTCCAGAGTGTATACAGCATGAAATTCCTTTCCAGGGAGATCCTATCCTCCACGACCATGTTTTTCTCCAAGATGATACTCCGATAAATTCAGTTTCCATCAATGATGGATGGTCCACCTGTTCCGAAGATGGAGACTGAGAAAATCTGTGGAAAACTCAGTTGAGAGTTCTTAGCTCTCCTACCAAGTTCATTGGGGTGTTCGGAGTCCACCCCTAAAGGAGGGGGTACTGTCATGAACCTGACTTGGTTCAGTCAGTTTCTGAGGTTTCTATGCCTGTTTGCTCCTAGCTGCTGCTGTTGCAGCTGCCATGCATTCCCAGTGATTAAGTCTCCAGTGAACTTCCCTGAGTTCTGCAGCCTGATCCCTGACCCACACACACCTGTGCAGTAATCAGGTGTGTCTGTCTTTCCCCAGTGTTGATTAGTGCTGCGGCTGGCAGCCAATCACAGAAAGGCAAGGGGGATATAACTCAGGCCCTGGGCCTTCATTCCTTGCCTTGAACAATTGCTTACCTGTTCCCAGAATCTCCTGTGTCAGAGAAGTTTCCAAGGCTCCGAGATCTCCAGGTTCTCCTGTGTCTCAATCTCCAGCGTACACCTGCACCTGCGATACTTACCTGGTTCTCTCCATCTCCAGAAGACTCCTGCGATTCCATCCCTGCAGTTGAGTAGCCGGTGTTCCGCTACAAACATCATTTGGCTTTTCAGCCCATCAGTGACTTTTCCACCTTGTCCTGAAAACTGCCGACAGACTCTGTCGACTCCGGGGTTGTCTACTCCCTGCTGTGCTCATAGTGACTTTATCATCTCGTCCTATACTTCCAGCAAGTACCCTGGGGCCTTCCCTCATCTGTTGACACCACGGTCGACATCACAAGTCGACACCTCCCAGTAATTCCCCGATTGCACCTCCCTCGTGGGACTCTCCACGTTCAAGTGTCATCACCCCAGCCTGCGTCCAGAGGGCCAGGGCAGGGGGCCGCAACCTGCCTGTCAGACGCAGCTAAGTCCAAAGCTCCTTGCGGGGCTCCCTGGTGAATACCGCTGGCAGGTTAGACTCCGCGCCCCTGTTCCTGGTCTCCGCCAACACTCTGGTTCGCAGTACCCTGATCCCCCCGTGTATGTCTCATATCAAACCTCCTGCGTTCAACTATCCAGCGCCCTCCACTGGTCCACCACGGTCACAGCCGGGAACACAAAAACCGCCTGCGCTGACAGTCTTCAGTCAAGGGGCCTCTGGACGTCTTCTGGATAACCACCCAGGTCTAAGTCCACAGAGCACACAAGTGAGCCTTCTTGCCAATAACAGACCTTTTTCCATAAGACTGTATACGTCTACCAGTACTTGTATGCCGCCTGGTCTTACGTCGGCAAGTGGCAGTGTGGACTTAACCCGAAGGGCCCCGGGCAGCTACCAGTAGGGAGCAGCAAGCATGGACCTAAACTGCCCACAATAAAATAACCTAAACCTAAATGACAGGACTTGGAGATAAGAAGGGGTACAAGAAGCAAGCACTGGTATACATAAACTCTGACAAGAAAGTTGCAATGACTAATAACAAGAATAAATGCAAATACAGGAAATCAAGACAAGGACTAACAGTGATAACTAAGGTATATACATACACTGAATTGTGTGGCCTAATGCCACGGCCTAAGCACAGGCCTTAAATGGGAAGCTGACCTCACACAGTTAATAAGGAATGTCTGCTAATCTCCCTGCCTATAAAGAGTATAACAAAAGCTAGATAGTACTTGCTTTGCAGAGGAAAAGGAATGAGCAGCCTGGAGGTAGCCAGAGGTAACTTCCCGGGATTCAGGTATCAAGGGATAAACCAGCAAGACCAGATTCAGGAATCAAACGATAACCAGCAAAGTGAGAGTGTGAATTTGGAAACTAATGAAGTTATACCATGCTCTTCCCTGTTCTTTTGCTTCTTTCCTATGGTGGAGAATTTTGGAAGTAGATTCACTGTGGCTAATGGCTGCTGGTGCTTGTGTGGTAACAGGCTCGGAGTACCATGATGCCAGCGTCGACTCCAAATGTAACCCTGGCTCACCCTGTATGACCCTAATCTCAGCGTCGCCTCCAAATGTAACCCTGACTCACCCTGTATGACCCTGATCTCAGCATTGCCTCCAAATGTAACCCTGACTCACCCTGTATGACCCTGATCTCAGCGTCGCCTCCAAATGTAACCCTGGCTCACCCAGTATGACCCTGATCTCAGCGTCCCCCCAAATGTAACCCTGGCTCACCCTGTATGACCCTAATCTCAGCGTTGCCTCAAAATGTAACCCTGGCTCACCCAGTATGACCCTGATCTCAACGTCCCCGCAAGTGTAACCCTGGCTCACCCTGTATGACCCTGATCTAAGCGTCACCTCCAAATGTAACCCTGGCTCACCCTGTATGACCCGATCTCAGCATCACCCCCAAATGTAACCCTGGCTCACCCTGTATGACCCCGATCTCAGCATCACCCCCAAATGTAACCCTGGCTCACCCTGTATGACCGCGATCTCAGCGTCACCCCCAAGTGTAACCCTGGCTCACCCTGTATGACCCTGATCTCAGCGTCACCTCCAAATGTAACCCTGGCTCACCCTGTATGACCCCGATCTCAGCATCACCCCCAAATGTAACCCTGGCTCACCCTGTATGACCCCGATCTCAGCGTCACCCCCAAATGTAACCCTGGCTCACCCTGTATGACCCTGATCTCAGCGTCACCCCCAAATGTAACCCTGGCTAACCCTGTAGGTCACCTCATATGTATGGCTAAATACCCCTATAGTGATTATTAAACTTACATAGTTTATATATAATAATACTTACAATATATTTCAATTCCTAGCACACAGCTCATATAGTCATAACATATATTACAGTCAGGTCACCTTTTTGTAGAAGTAACACAAAATAGGGGTGACACATTTTTAAGGTAGCACTGACTTTCATGATGTTCTACTGTGGCTGACTCTGAAGGAGCACTGTGCAGTTTTGAATTATGTCAATTGCCATATTGATTGTCTGGTGTGGATTGATCTGTATGAAACAGTAGATGTACAATTTGGTGGATATTAATGTAGGAAATTCTGGTGCATTACTATTGACATGGAGAGATGGCGGTAAAGTGGAGACAGATAACATATCTGCCAATCAGCTCCTAACTGTCATGATACACTATGTGGGCTAGTTATATCATGTGGCCTTATGCGGAAGAAGCGATATCAGCCTGTATATGTATATATCTTTTTAATAGTGCTCCTTGCTCACCTTGGTAAAGAGTTACAGTGGCATGATACTGTATGTGTCACATAACACATCTTTCTGTATAACAGGAGCTGATGTGATGTACTTTATCTCTCTAAGGCTTAGTAAACAGACGGCATGTTTACGTTCTCTGAGTTCTGTGGAGCAGTGAAACCATTTCACATATCTGCAATCAGTCCAGAGACATAAGAAAGTGCACCAACAGAGCCGGCCTTAGGCATAGGCAAACTAGGCAATTGCCTAGGGCATTTGGAATGCCTAGGGGTATCAGCAGCTTCTGCCGATTCAAATGATATGCAGCATGCCTATATTCTGTGTGTGAGTGAGGCTGTATCTGCATATGAAATAGTGTATTCATGGAAATCACTGTAACATAGCATTCTGTATGCAGGTACAGCCACAGTCGCACACAGAATATAGGCATGCCACATATCATTTTAATCATCGGAAGCTCCTTGTGTGTCCCGGTCACATAACAATGCAAATAAGACAAATTCTCAGCAAAAAAAGGCACCCAACGTTAGAAGAACTGGCCAGGAGCTGCATGGCCTATTGAGTCAAGATGTATGAGGAAACATCTGTATCCAAGCAGAGGCAGAGGTCCCAGTGTTAGCGGCTGTGCGAGTGCTGTCTGTGGGTGGGTTGGTTGTGCAATAATGTTCGGCATATGTGTAAGGGGCATTATGTGTGTCATGTATAAATGCATTAATAATGCGTGACATGTGTAACAGGCATTATGTGTGTCATGTGTATAAGGGCATTAATAATGTGCAACGTATGTGTAAGGGGCAATATGTGTGTCATTATGTGTATGAAGGGCATTAATAAAGGTTGGCATAATGTGTAAGGGGCATTATGGTTATAAGGACATTAATAATGTGTGTCATGTGTAAGGGGCATTACTGTGTGGTATTATCAGGGGTGCAGAGAGAAAGGGGTAGGGGGTACAAATTACCCAGGCCAAAGTCTGATGGAAGGGCCCAGTGGGGGCCCCGGGCCCCCTCCCCTTAAGTGATAGCAGCAGCTGCAGCTCTTCTCCTCTGCCCAGCACACACTGCTTTGTGCTGGGTTGCAGTGTGGCCATGGAGGTGCTTAAAATACAATATTTTCTCAGGATTTTTTTCTAAGGGTATAATGTGAATAATGTGAGGAGTAATGTACATAAGGTAAAGTGGTACTACTGTGTGATGTAATGTGAATAAGGGACACCATCGCACGATATAATGTGAATAAAGTTGCACTACTGTGTGGCATAATTTGAATTGGGGGTACTATTGTGTGGCCATGCCCCTTCCCAGCAAGAACACACCCCTGTTTGGGCTGCGCACCGAATGTGTGCACTGTTTCTATTTAAATATTTGCGGGTAGGAGCACCAAAATGATGACTGCTATGATGAGGGTTGATGGTGCTGGGAAAGGGGAGTAGGGTCAGAGGCGGAACTAGTGACGGTGCTAGGGGGCACCAGCCAAAATCTTGCCTAGGGCGTCATTTAGGCTAGGGCCGGCTCTGTGCACCAACACTGCTGCAACAGGTTTTCTCTAAAGGCCCATAAAACAGCAGGTTTGAGCGGCTTTCAGCTCAAAGCCACCCAGTGTGTATGCCCAGGGATGAGCGCTGCGGGCAGGGGGAAAGCCGCTCAGTGTGTATGCACTGAGTGGCTTTCCCCGCAGTGATGAATGCGATCATCGCTGTCCATATACGCTGGGCATAGTCGCCCAGTGTGTATGGATCTTTAGGTATTTCTAGTGAATGAAAGAGCACCTTTCTAAATATATAGTATCAGCTTTGTAAATATAATATGTTCCTGTATAAGTACAAGTGACAAATAAGGATAGTGTTAGGAGGTAATATAGGACGAGCCTGTTCTAGACTGTTTTGAGTTGTAAATTATATTTTGTTTTATATGGGGGAGATGTATCTAGCATTGAAGAGAGATAAAGTGGAGATTTTGCTGAAAGCACCCTGTCAGACCTGTCTGTTTTATTCTGGTGTGCCTTTTCTTTGTATGTTGATTATGTCTATTATTATTATTCTCTATCTTTCTCTCTCTATCGCAAAACAGCTGGAATGACAATTTTGTCACCTCTAAGTAATGATTGAATCATCGCGCAGTTAGTACTTGACAATGTTTATGAAATGGTCTGAGATCATGTTCCTCGTCAGTTGAAAATATAAACTGTCCCAGCTGCCAATCATTGTAAATTCAGTGGTTTACTGCCGACTTTATCAGAGGAAGAAGCCTCCTTGGTGCCATCGCTGGTAACTGAATCAGGTATTGGATTGTTGATAATGAAGTTGATCAGAAGTTGATATTGTTGATAAGAAGACTGCGACATTGTCAGAAGGCAAAGGGTGTCCATACATGTAATCTGAAGGACTATCAGCACCAGCTCTATGAATGATGGAGAAATTGTAGCCCCATAGCTGGATCTTAGCTGTTTTTTGGGATTTCTGATTTTTGAAGAGTGTTAGCTACATGGTAAAGTCAATCCCATATACTGTAAATGTATTTATTTATTTTCTTTATTCAATCAGAACAGTTAAAGCAAATATGTTATTATGTTGACAATGCTAGTTAGGATCCTAGTGAATTTATAAAGCAACCCTACAGCCCGGCATCGATTTTGAAGGCAGTCGGAAAATGACGATGGCGTTTGTAGTACTGGCACACATTGAGTGTGTATTAAAATGAACCTTAAGGTCCCCATCCACTAGGGCGATGTATCGCAGTTAGTACCTCGCATGCAATACCTTGCCAACTCACCCGGGCGGCAGGATCGCGTACAATACATTGTGTGTGTTCCTTTTGCATACAATGTATCGTATGTGATCCCAGCAAGGGCTTACGGGCTGATATAAGTATTCATGGCAGCCCCTAGGATCTGCACCTGCGATGCGAGATGCATGGGAACACGCCTCGAATCGCAATCACAGAATAATGACATGCAATGAGCCACTTTTCATGCAATCTGTTGCAGCAATGCGTCAGAATTGCATAAAAAGTTTCCATATCGCACTAGTGGATGACGGCCTTTACAATGTAAAACATTTCCAACATGAAATTGAAAAGATCAGAATTCTACATTATTTGTCACCAGTGGGAACGTGATGCTTGTTCTTATAGCATATATCGTATATCTGCATGGCACGACTGCCGCAACAATAAGCATGGCTACAGCTATAGCTATCTGCTAACGCAGTAGCGATGACATTTAGCAGTGATAAAAAGAAGCGGTGGAGGCGTGTCAGTGGGTTTGTCATTTCTGTGATATGGCGTATAGTGGGTGTGTGTCCTGAGTGTGTCTTGGGAGTTGCAATTACAATGTCTGCAAAACGTATTGCAGGAATTTACAACAGATCAAAACACAGGTTGAGTATCTAGAGCGCTCCGCAGACTGTGGACTAGAGCGCTCCGCATTCTGTGGACTAGAGCGCTCTGCAGACTGTGGACTAGAGCGCTCCGCAGACTGTGGAATAGAGCGCTCCGCAGACTGTGGACTAGAGCGCTCCCCAGACTGTGGCATAAAGCGCTCCGCAGACTGTGCACTAGAGCGCTCCGCACTGTGGACTAGAGCGCTCCGCAGACTGTGCCTTAGAGCGCTCCGCGTACTGTGCCTTAGAGCGCTCCGCGTACTGTGCACTAGAGCGCTCCGCGGACTGTGCACTAGAGCGCTCCGCGGACTGTGCACTAGAGCGCTCCGCAGACTGTGGACTAGAGCGCTCCGCAGACTGTGGAATAGAGCGCTCCGCAGACTGTGGACTAGAGAGCTCCACAGACTGTGTACTAGAGCGCTCCGCGGACTGTGCACTAGAGCGCTCCGCGGACTGTGGACTAGAGCGCTCCGCACTGTGGAATTTATTCTCCCTCCAGGGGTGTCGTGGACACCCGAGGAGGGAGAATGTGTCGGCATTTCGGTGGTCGGGATTCCGGCGTCGGGATTCTGAACGCCGGGATCCCGACCGCCGGGATTTTAACTGCATCCCGTTGTACAATAGTGACATTATTAATGAGTATTGTGACCTGCGCTCAGCACCTCTGATATACAAAGCAGGTACACTGTACGTGAATATTCATATGCCAAAATAATTAATAACTGATGTTTATTTATGTAAATGATTTTTGTTTCCCCGCTAGGGCCCTGATTCAGGCTCATTGCAATGTGGCGAAACTTTACAAATATTTACAAAATTGCTCAATTACAATAGCAGGTGATAGGCTGCGGGGTGGGGGATCACCCCCGCTCTCTGGGTTATGTCCGCAAAATGTCATCCCCGTCCAAGGTTGACCCTCCCGTGGGGACCAGGCTGATATCCTATAATTACTATACCTGGCAGCGTGTTACAGGAGCATCCACCACCTTCAGTATCTTACATTCACATTCACTGCACATTTACTCATTTTAGGAAAACACCATACAACAGAGGTTCCCAAACGTGGTCCTCATGGCAACCAGGGGCGCCGATTTACATTTTTTCCTGTGGGTCCATCTGAGCAGGGGGTGGAGAGGGGCGTGAAGGGCTGTTTGGGCTCATTACCATATGCGTACACCCCGCGTTTCATCGGCATTCCCATGAAAACGCTGGGCGTACGTATGGTAATCCAGCCGTGACGCACGTGTAGGGGGCGGACATATGACATAGCCGGATGCCAGCTGCCCGCCCATATCCCTATCCCCCTATCCCTGTCCGAGTGGTCTGGAGCAACATTTTAAATGTCAGCATTTGACAGTGTCAGCGTTTTGCCCATGTCGGCACAAAGAATTTCGGCATTTTGAACATGTTGGTATTATTGACTGCCAATGCTTGTCCGGATTTTGTGCATCCACTGCCGTGATTAGGGCACGCGAGCATCTCACACACACACGCGTCCCATTGTCGGCGCACTTCGGCGAATGGTGCGCACAGAACACTGGCCATAGAGATAAGTGCGGCTCCATCTGTATCACATAGACAAATAATACAGTAAGCAATATCCACATGACAATATGTACATAAACTCTGCGAAATTCGCATTTCGCATTTGACGTTCACCAGGGCCGTAACTAGGGGGGGGCTAGGGGGTCACGCGCACTGGGCGCTGGAGGGGGGCGCTGTCAGGTCTGGGAGACAGCCTGCGGGGTTCCGGGGACTGATGTAGCAGCCCGAGTCCCGCTGCTGGGCCGCCGTATTGTAGCAGGAGGTCAAATAGTGACCTCCTGCCGCCAAGCGATGAAGTGCTTCCCGACGGCGGAGCAGCAGGAGGTCACTATCTGTGACGACCTCCTGCTGCCAAGTGAGGAACAGCACACAGCAGCACAGTTTGCAGGCTACAGCACCACCCGCTTAGCAGCCGGAGCTCCACAGCGCTGCTCGCTCCCGGTGACGTCATCACTCGGTGCCCCGGGAGCTTGTGCACGTTGTGTGGTAGCTCCGTCGTGAAGTCCGCTTCCACACAGCCGCTCAGTAACACCCACAGCGGGACAGCACTGCCGCTCACACTGGAGAACAACTAGGTGTGTGAGATCACCACCTGCCGAGATCACACGCACCTTTGACACCGCGGTTACCCCATACCTCCTAGGGGAAGCGGCGACGAGGGACCGAATTTCAACGTGGGACCATATACTGACTGCACAGCCTGTAAGTCAACAAGGGGCTCTGTGCACTGCAGGGAGTTTGGGACGCCAGCGCCCCGCACCACAACGCTCCTTACCTTCCCCTTTCCCACAGAACATTTCAGAGACTTTGGTAACCCACGTCCACGGCCGGCCCCCCCACCACCCTCCCCTCACTCAGTCACGCCGTGTAACCCATTCATGTATGCTTTATCACGATTATACAACATGTGCACAAAATAAACTTGTGGTTATATTCATTGAACATTCTGTACCGCTTATTGTATATACAAATTCATGTTTGGTCAGCCTGTATACTGTCATCCCAGTACAAGGGGTACACTGCCACTTAGTGGCCAAGCCACATTGCATATCGCATCATCCACATCCCATTTAGGAGAGCGCAGGGCAATTATTCTTTCTACTTACACAGCAGCACTTGCCTTCCTATCCCCAGTGCTAGAAATCGCGCTTTATTCCTCCCTCCTTCCCTCATGCCTCATGACATGCCGTCATGAGCAGGGCCGGTGCTAGGGTGTCCGGCGCCCTCCTGCAAACCATACATTTTGCGCCCTTTCACATTGCCATTGCAACAAGCTGCAGCCCGATTGTGGGAGCGTATGCAACATGCAATCCTATGGAGGATCTCGGGTGCATGTACATGTATGCATACACCATCTCAGTGCTGTGTCCGCAAAATATTGCAGGCACTAAAGGTGCCCATACACACTGCGAGAATCGCATACATTATGGGCTAGATCGCATCACACGGCATGCATGCAATGTGTGTGTGATGCGATACGAAAGCAGTACAAAAAGTATGTGCAGCACATACTTTTTGTACTGTGCGATGCCATGCCCGCAGAAGCGCACATTGCATCGCATGCTGCTATTGCCACCTTTAGGCACATAACCCAGCCCATTATTTAAAAAGTGTCTAAATTAATATTAAAAAAATCTACAATTATTAAAAAAATTGTTATAAACATGTATAATAAAGGACTCACTGTTCTTTTACTGTTTAACTCTTGTACAGTCCCTCCTCTTCTATCTGCGTAGGCAGGACACTGAGGACGCCATTACACCCCTCTCGTGAATGAGGGGGAAAGGAGGGGAGAGAAGGAGGAGATGGAAGAAGAGGGGAGGAGATAGAGGGGGTGGAGTGTTGAGGACTGGCAGTGGCACAGGCACAGCACACTGAGAAGAGGGAAGGGAGGGGAGGCGGCGCCTGTTCGTCAGTTGATTGACAGCTGACAGGCGCAGGGAGCAATGGGTAGGGGGCGGATCCGGACATGACATGTCATCCAGGCATTCACAGACAGCGATACATGCCTCAGCGCAAGTGTCCGTGAGGAAGAGGGGGCAGGTCGCAGGTGGAGGACAGTGTGTGCGCGGTGCAGGGAGCTGCTCAACCTCTCCATACTGACACCCGCTGTCAGACAGGCACTGCGGGCGGGCCTGCAGGCTGTGTGCACTCACGGTGCAGGAGCAGCTCTTTATACTGCTGTCCGCCCGCTGTCAGACAGGCTCTGCGGGCGGCGTGCAGGAGGCAGTGACAGTGAGGGCTGAGGAAGCTTTAGCAGAACAGGGAGGGAGACGGCGCCTTTTCAGCATGGCGCCTCCCTGCTTTGCAGGAGCTGCTGAGTGGGTAGCGCCGGCCCTGGTCATGAGGCATGTGCTGGAATGTGTACAGGGCATAACGGTGTGTGCTGTAATGTGTACAGGGCATAACGGTGTGTGATGTAATGTGTACTGGGCATTACGGTTTGTGCTGTAATGTGTACTGGGCATTACAGTGTGTGCTATAATGTGTACAGGGCATAACGGTGTGTGATGTAATGTGTACTCGGCATTACGGTGTGTGCTGTAATGTGTACTGGGCATTACAGTGTGTGCTGGAATGTGTACTGGGCATAACGGTGTGTGCTATAATGTGTACTGGGCATTACGGTGTGTGCTATAATGTGTACTGGGCATTACGGTGTGTGCTGTAATGTGTACTGGGCATTACGGTGTGTGCTATAATGTGTACAGGGCATAACGGTGTGTGATGTAATGTGTACTGGGCATTACGGTGTGTGCTGTAATGTGTAGTGGGCATTACAGTGTGTGCTGGAATGTGTACAGGGCATAACGGTGTGTGCTATAATGTGTACTGGGCATAACAGTGTGTGCTATAATGTGTACTGGGCATAACAGTGTGTGCTATAATGTGTACTAAGCATAACGGTGTGTGCTATAATGTGTACTGGGCATAACGGTGTGTGCTATAATGTGTACTGGGCATTACGGTGTGTGCTGTAATGTGTACAGGGCATTACAGTGTGTGCTGTAATGTGTACTGGGCATTACGGTGTGTGCTGTAATGTGTACTGGGCATAACGGTGTGTGCTGTAATGTGTACTGGGCATTACGGTGTGTGCTGTAATGTGTACTGGGCATACGGTGTGTGCTGTAATGTGTACTGGGCATACGGTGTGTGCTGTAATGTGTACTGGGCATAACAGTGTGTGCTATAATGTGTACTTGGCATAACAGTGTGTGCTATAATGTGTACTGGGCATAACAGTGTGTGCTATAATGTGTACTGGGCGTAACAGTGTGTGCTATAATGTGTACTGGGCGTAACGGTGTGTGCTGTAATGTGTACTGGGCGTTACGGCGTGTGCTGTAATGTGTACTGGGCATTACGGCGTGTGCTATAATGTGTACTGGGCATATCGGTGTGTGCTATAATGTGTACTGGGCATAACAGTGTGTGCTGTAATGTGTACTGGGCATTACGGTGTGTGCTGGAATGTGTACTGGGCATTACGGTGTGTGCTATAATGTGTACTGGGCATACCGGTGTGTGCTATAATGTGTACTGGGCATACCGGTGTGTGCTATAATGTGTACTGGGCATAACGGTGTGTGCTATAATGTGTACTGGGCATATCGGTGTGTGCTATAATGTGTACTGGGCATAAGTGTGTGCTGTAATGTGTACTGGGCATAACGGTGTGTACTGGGCATAACGGTGTCTGCTGTAATGTGTACTGGGCATTACGGTGTGTGCTATAATGTGAATTGATACTACTATGTGACCACACCACTTCTCCACCCTCCCCCCCCCCAAAAAAAAAAAACATGCCCTACATTTTTAGCGTCCCTATGCATAATAATGTATGATATATTATCTTGTTTGTTGGTTTAATATCACCCTTCTGCTGTCTGTAAGCATATATATATTAATTTTTGGGTGGGCACTAAATTAATGTCTTGCCCCGGGCACCAGAAACCCTAGTTTCGGCCCTGCGTTCACCGATAACCATCGAACCCGTTTGAATGCGCTTGTACCAAAACTCAGTTGCACGTTTGACTTTCTCGCGTATATTTATGTGTTTATTCAATCAATTTTATTAGCAATTCCAGCTAGTTTGTTTTATTTGACATTTATGCTGTTACACTGCACGCAGAAAGGATTTCACGACTTCTTTCCTACTAGACGACTAGAATATGTCAGCTCTTCATTCAGAAATAGAAGCAAACCCGCTCTCAGGAGTACCCTTAAATGCCATAGTTGTTTGGCCAATTACTGGGGTTCTCTGTGTCTGCCGCTGGGCACAATGCATTAGCTCCATCCCCATCCTCTCCAGACAATAACCCCCATTAGATGCTGTCCACTATCTCAGGCGGTTATACTGAGAGCCGTGTACTGTCAGCCTCACATACCCCTAATATTATGTGAACAGATACAGTATTACCTTTAGATTTGTGCAGTAAACACACAGATATCAAGTGGCAAAATAACAGAATAGATGTTCGGCTCCCAGGTCACCCCAACCCGCACGTAGCTGGAACAGAGTGTAGTGTTCTGTGTGTGACCCTGGTGCACAGCTCTTATTGCTGGCAGAGTTCGCTGTATGTCAGCACAGAGTCTACCTTAGGTCACGTAAGTGATGACACCGCTGTGAGCAATTACTCCCATTATTATTACTGATACAGGTAAGGGCGATATGTCACTGATCTCAATAACATGCTGAAGAACATTCTGAAATATTTCTTAGAGGTCACATACCTAACAAATATAATAAGATACATTATAATTAGAGATGAGCGGGTTCGGATCCTAGAGATCCGAACCCCCACGGACTTACCTGATCCGAGGCCGGATCCCGGGAGTTCGATGGTCGCCGCCATTTTTCTGAGTTCAAAACGAGGCCGGACGTCATCTTCCCGCTGTCAGATTCTCGCGAGACCTGGGGATATATAGTTCCCGGCGGTCGGCGCCATTTTCAAACAGGCTGGTGATTTCAGACAGCACGGATGTGTCCGTGGTGTCTGCTGAGCTGAGCTGCTGGGGAAACATGCTGGGGGGATGAAATGTTGGGGGGGATGATTTATGCATAGGGGGCTGCTGCTAGTGCTACAGAGGGGGCTACATTATTTTAATTCAGCAAAAAAAAAAATTTTTTTTAAATGACTGCTGCCAGTGCACAGTATAAGTCCAGGGTGGCTGCATGTGTGCTGCATCAGTCCAGGGTGCCCACATGTGTGCTGCATCAGTTCAGGGTGCCCACATTTGTACTGTATCCATCCAGGGGTGCCCACATGTGTGCTGTATTTGTCCAGGGGTGCCCACATTTGTGCTGTATCAGTCCAGGGGTGCCCGCATGTGTACTGTATCCATCCAGGGGTGCCCACATGTGTGCTGTATTTGTCCAGGGGTGCCCACATTTGTGCTGTATCAGTCCAGGGGTGCCCGCATATGTACTGTATTCATCCAGGGGTGCCCACATGTGTGCTGTATTTGTCCAGGGGTGCCCGCATGTGTACTGTATCCATCCAGGGGTGCCCACATGTGTGCTGTATTTGTCCAGGGGTGCCCACATGTGTGCTGTATCAGTCCAGGGGTGCCCGCATATGTACTGTATCCATCCAGGGGTGCCCACATGTGTGCTGTATTTGTCCAGGGGTGCCCACATGTGTGCCGTATAATTCTATGGGTGCCCCCTTGTGTCCTGTATCAGTCCAGGGGTGCCCGCATGTGTGCCATATAATTCCATGGGTGCCCCCATGTGTCCTGTATTAGTCCTGGGGTGCCCGCATATGTGCCGTATAATTCCAGGGGTGCCCCATGTGTCCCATATCAGACCAGGAAAGCTGCCCTTTTTTTAATGAAAATAAAAATAAGGTGTTTTTTTTTTTGTTTACTGCAAGGGCTGTTAAATGCGCTGTAGTCCAGGGGTAAGCCAAGAGTGCTGTATAATTCATGGGGTGTTGCTAAGTAAGGTGTGCTGCTCTTTTTTATAATTAAAAGAATACAAATTTCTATTTTTACTGCAGGAATTTGTCTGCCGTATAATTCCATGCCTGCCGCCATGTGTGCCATAACAGTCCAGGGGTGCCGCCATCTGTGCCGTATAATTCCATGTGTGCTTTATCAGGTCAGGGGAGCCACCATCTGTGCCGTATAATACCTGGGGTAAGCCAAGTCTGCCGTATAATTCATGGGGTGCTGCCAAGTGTGCCGTATCAGTCCAGGGGTGATGCTAAGTGTGCCATATCAGTCCAGGGGCGAGCCAAGTCTGCCAAATAATTCCTGGGGTGAGCCAAGTCTGCCGTATAATTCATGGGGTGCTGCCAAGTGTGCTGTATTAGTCCAGGGGTGATGCTAAGCGTGCCATATCAGTCCAGGGGTGATGCTAGGTGTGTCGTATCAGACTAGGGGGGATGCTAAGTGTGCCATATCAGTCCAGGGGTGATGCTAAATGTGCCGTATCTGTCCAGGGGTGATGCTACCTGTGCCATATCAGTCCAGGGGTGATGCTACCTGTGCCATATCAGTCCAGGGGTGATGCTAGGTGTGCAGTATCAGCCTAGAGGGGATGCTAAGTGTGCCATATCAGTCTAGTGTTTGTGCCGCACACTTGTGTGGCTTATCATAGTTATCCAGCTACCTCGGTGCAACCTTTTGCCCTAAAAAAGGTGTGAGCTGTTCAGAATAGACTGGAAATGAGTGGAAATGAATGTTATTGAGGTTAATATAGCGTAGGAGCAAAAAATAAAAACCAAAAATCTGCAATTTTAGCAGTTTTTATGCTTTTTTAACAAAAAATCAGAACCCAAAACCCAAAAAATCCAAACACAAAACACTTAGGAGGTGTTTTGCCAAACCCATTAGAACCCAAAACCTCAAGGTACTCAGAACCCAAAACCCCAAACCCGAAAAGTGGCCGGTGCACATCCCTATATATAATGAAGTATTTGTAAACCTGCTAATCACTCATCTGGCCTTATACTATGTGTCCTGACCCCCTGCATTGTCTGTACCGTACCCCCAAAACACGCTAGGTCCCTGTCTCCACAATGCTTGGTCAGCACCTCTATCTTGTTTCTAATGCCGCCCGCAGGGCGTGCCAACACAGGCCCTCGCCATGCTACGAACATCCCCACCGCTTTGCGTAAACATTAATTCGCAGGGTAGAATACAGGGGCAAAATCATTCGATGGTCACCAATTATTGAATGAATTTTCCCCTCCTCACAAACCAAAGTCAGTCTGGACTGACCTAAACTTGTGGCATCCAGGTCCGAGAACTGGGCAACTGACATCAGCGGCCCGCCCCCAGAAGGCCGGTGCCCGCCTGCGTTCACATGACCAGTGTTTTCTTCATTTGGACTTCCTGCCTCCATGCCACCCACTGCACAAGCACCATGGCAACCAATCAAGTTGCCGAAGACACCCACACAGCAGCCCTGCATATGCCAATATGGGAAAGTGCACGTGCACAGTGCGAAAACATCGGTCCCCAGTGCGAACACATCGGGGACCGAGTGAATAACAATGACCCCCATAATCTGGGCACTGTGGTGGTCTGTCACAGAAGCATGCACAGTGCAGGCATTTCTCAAACATTTTGCTAGTGGACCCGGTGCCATCCCTGCACCCTCCGACTACTGCACAGCTGGACGGATATGGCAGCTGTCACCATTGGGAGTGGTATGCTGTAAGGGGACAATGGACCTGATATATTCGCTGGTTAGCAAGCGTATGCCCGCCCCCGCCACATACACATCCATTCGTAGGAGGCCATACGGGCGAAAAAAATCATTCCTCTGTGCCAACGCCTCGACGAATGTGATACTCGCTAAAGGTCTGCGCGTGCGTATTTTGGCCGATACATGTGATTGCTGGCAGAGGCCCCCATTCTGAACCCCCCCCTTATTTTTAAGTGGATGACATTGAAGCTGCAAACAAAAACCTTGCTGGTCGGCAGGACCGTAACTGCGGCATACAACGAGATGTGCCAGCGGGTAATTGGATTAAACCCTAAACTTGGCGGTGGGATTATCTGCTAGGGGGGGGGATCTTAGAATGCACACCCAATATACATGAGGTGCTATCATGCTGGGACTTGTAGTTCTGCAAAGAAAAACATGTGGTGCAGATGCACACTCCATATTATTAATCAATCAATCAATCAATAACAGAGGTTCTTGGTATGTCAATTGGCCAAGAAATATTTGCCCACCAACCAGCTTCACAGCAGTAACCTCATTTCTGGTGGGTCCCTAATACTAAGTTTGGATCTGGGGCTGGGAACCCCAAAAAGGCCAGCATAAGCAAGTCACCCCAGGGCAGCACACAAGTGAAAAAAATTTATCAGGGCCGGCTCCGGCCTGTGCGGTGGAAACAACGCAATTATACCATGATATAAAACGCTGTCTGTACTATAATAAGTGTTCCTCTACAACATGTATTATGGGCCTTTGATTGAATTTAATATAATTTAACTTGAAGTAAAATCAAATATCCTTCCAATATACTCTCTACATTCGTAAAAAAATCTCATCCAATGATAAATCTAAATAACCACTTTCAGAAAGCGGAAACATAATACTTGAAATAAGAAATATCTCCCCGGTGTCAGCTCGTTTTCAGCTGTCATCCGACAGATTATAGTGGTTCTTATATCTGATGTTTGTCTGCGGGGTGGATCAAAGCCTGAAATGAAAGTTGCAATACCCGGCTCGGCGTTCATTAATCTCTTCCCCTGTCAGGCGCCGACAGCTCTGTACACAATCCGAGACGTCGACAAAACATGCAAAGCAAATTCCCTGTGTTTTAAGAGGACGCATCCTGAGAGATGAGCACAATGATTAAAGAAGAAAGCTGCCAGCCGCCCTCGCCAGGGTGATTTCTGTCTTATTTGCCGGCGTGTCATCCTGGAGGATAACCCATTGTGCCAGTCTGACACACAGACGGGGGTTCTCTTTCATAAAACAATTTGTCATGGCTAAATCTTCCCACGAGAGAACAGGACAGGTAGCGTCCGTTACAGTCAATTGCATCATTATAATAATAATTGTAATGCTATTATTTTATTGCCACAGGAGTTATGGGCCCGGCTGGAAGACCTCAGGCCTGGAACTTGGAAATAGTAATTTAGCAGGTTTTATATATTGTTGTTCATAAACAGAGGATGTGTGAAGAACCAGTAAAGAGATTGGCGTAAACCAGGGCAGGAACGCGGAGTCTAACACACTGGGAGAAGGGGGGGGGGGAGTTCACCAGGAACCCCCGCAAGGAAGTATGGACTTTTCCACCGCCATGCGTGCATTTTTTTAAAAAAACCTGTCAAATGACTGGCCGTTCTCTGATTGGCTGAGAGCTCTCCGACGGGACCACGATTCGGATCGGATCAGATATCACACAGCTGCAATTTTGGGCCGATTTCACCCGGTTATTGGCCCAAAGTGCCGAAATCGGATGAAATCGGCCCAAAATCGCATAGTGTAAGGGGGCCCTAATACTGGGATGGACCATTGTAGGTGAACAAACTGAATGGAAGAAATACAATACAATATAACTCTAACGTGACGGAAGAATGAAGAATAATATTTCCAGAAGAATAATCAAATTGAATAGTCCGGAGTTGAAGAGAGAAGAATCTAATTTCCGAAGGAGTAACTGGACTAAGCGGACTGGAGTTGAAGAATGAAGTACTTCCAGAAAGGAAACCGGATTCACCGGACTGGAGTTGATTAAGAATAGCTGCAGACAAAGCTGATGGATAGTGTTGCACTGGTGGGAGGACCAACCACAGGATTCAGCAAATGACACATGCGCAACCTCGGCGGACAAATGACCCCAAATAGCAATACCAGCCGTATTCTTTGGATGGATAAACGCCTGAGCCGCCGAATCGTGACAATATCCATGTAGCAATAGGTCCAAAGATGGACCCAAAACTTGGTCTCATACAGTATCTCAACAGTAGTGAGAGAGTATAATGACTTCACCTCATGGGAAGAGCATTCTAAACGAAGCGTCAGAAAGCAGGAACAGAGACCGTGAGGGGGCAAGGCTGGGTGCGGAGGCTGAACACCAGAGCAGGTGTGGCAGACAGAGGTCAGAGCAGGTCTGCGGCTGCATAGTGAGTGCGGAGGCTGGACAGCAGAGCAGGTGTGGCGGACAGAGGTCAGAGCAGGTCTGAGGCTGCATAGTGAGTGCGGAGGCTGGACAGCAGAGCAGGTGTGGCGGACAGAGGTCAGACCAGGTCTGCGGCTGTATAGTGAGTGCGGAGGCTGGACAGTAGAGCAGGTGTGGTGGACAGAGGTGAGAGCAGGTCTGCAGGTGCATAGTGAGTGCAGAGGCTGGACAGCAGAGCAGGTGTGGCGGACAGAGGTCAGACCAGGTCTGCGGCTGTATAGTGGCTGCGGAGGCTGGACAGCAGAGCAGGTGTGGTGGACAGAGGTCAGAGCAGGTCTGCGGCTGTATAGTGGGTGCGGAGGCTGGACAGCAGAGCAGGTGTGGCGGACAGAGGTGAGAGCAGGTCTGCGGCGGTATAGTGGGTGCGGAGGCTGGACAGCAGAGCAGGTGTGGTGGACAGAGGTGAGAGCAGGTCTGCGGCGGTATAGTGGGTGCGGAGGCTGGACAGCAGAGCAGGTGTGGTGGACAGAGGTCAGAGCAGGTCTGCGGCTGCATAGTGGGTGCGGAGGCTGGATAGCAGAGCAGGTGTGGCGGACAGAGGTCAGAGCAGGTCTGCGGCTGCATAGTGAGTGCGGAGGCTGGACAGCAGAGCAGGTGTGGCGGACAGAGGTCAGAGCAGGTCTGCGGCTGCATAGTGAGTGCGGAGGCTGGACAGCAGAGCAGGTGTGTTGGACAGAGGTGAGAGCAGGTCTGCAGGTGCATAGTGAGTGCGGAGGCTGGACAGCAGAGCAGGTGTGGTGGACAGAGGTCAGAGCAGGTCTGCGGCTGCATAGTGAGTGCGAAGGCTGGACAGCAGAGCAGGTGTGGTGGACAGAGGTCAGAGCAGGTCTGCGGCTGTATAGTGGGTGCGGAGGCTGGACAGCAGAGCAGGTGTGGCGGACAGAGGTCAGAGCAGGTCTGCGGCTGCATAGTGGGTGCGGAGGCTGGACAGCAGAGCAGGTGTGGCGGACAGAGGTCAGAGCAGGTCAGCGGCGGTATAGTGGGTGCGGAGGCTGGACAGCAGAGCAGGTGTGGTGGACAGAGGTCAGAGCAGGTCTGCGACTGCATAGTGGGTGCGGAGGCTGGACAGCAGAGCAGGTGTGGCGGACAGAGGTCAGAGCAGGTCTGTGGCTGCATAGTGGGTGCGGAGGCTGGACAGCAGAGCAGGTGTGGTGGACAGAGGTCAGACCAGGTCTGCGGCTGCATAGTGGGTGCGGAGGCCGGACAGCAGAGCAGGTGTGGCGGACAGAGGTCAGAGCAGGTCTGTGGCTGCATAGTGGGTGCGGAGGCTGGACAGCAGAGCAGGTGTGGTGGACAGAGGTCAGACCAGGTCTGCGGCTGTATAGTGAGTGCGGAGGCTGGACAGCAGAGCAGGTGTGGTGGACAGAGGTCAGAGCAGGTCTGCGGCTGCATAGTGGGTGCGGAGGCTGGACAGCAGAGCAGGTGTGGCGGACAGAGGTCAGAGCAGGTCTGCGGCTGCATAGTGAGTGCAGAGGCTGGACAGCAGAGCAGGTGTGGTGGACAGAGGTCAGAGCAGGTCTGCGGCTGCATAGTGGGTGCGGAGGCTGGACAGCAGAGCAGGTGTGGCGGACAGAGGACAGAGCAGGTCTGCGGCTGCATAGTGAGTGCAGAGGCTGGACAGCAGAGCAGGTGTGGTGGACAGAGGTCAGAGCAGGTCTGCGGCTGTATAGTGGGTGCGGAGGCTGGACAGCAGAGCAGGTGTGGTGGACAGAGGTCAGACCAGGTCTGCGGCTGTATAGTGGGTGCGGAGGCTGGACAGCAGAGCAGGTGTGGTGGACAGAGGTCAGACCAGGTCTGCGGCTGTATAGTGAGTGCGGAGGCTGGACAGCAGAGCAGGTGTGGTGGACAGAGGTGAGAGCAGGTCTGCGGCTGCATAGTGAGTGCAGAGGCTGGACAGCAGAGCAGGTGTGGTGGACAGAGGTCAGAGCAGGTCTGCGGCTGTATAGTGGGTGCGGAGGCTGGACAGCAGAGCAGGTGTGGTGGACAGAGGTGAGAGCAGGTCTGCGGCGGTATAGTGGGTGCGGAGGCTGGACAGCAGAGCAGGTGTGGTGGACAGAGGTCAGAGCAGGTCTGCGGCTGCATAGTGGGTGCGGAGGCTGGATAGCAGAGCAGGTGTGGCGGACAGAGGTCAGAGCAGGTCTGCGGCTGCATAGTGAGTGCAGAGGCTGGACAGCAGAGCAGGTGTGGTGGACAGAGGTCAGAGCAGGTCTGCGGCTGTATAGTGGGTGCGGAGGCTGGACAGCAGAGCAGGTGTGGCGGACAGAGGTCAGACCAGGTCTGCGGCTGCATAGTGAGTGCGGAGGCTGGACAGCAGAGCAGGTGTGGCGGACAGAGGTCAGAGCAGGTCATTCGGCTGCATAGTGAGTGCGGAGGCTGGACAGCAGAGCAGGTGTGGTGGACAGAGGTGAGAGCAGGTCTGCAGGTGCATAGTGAGTGCGAAGGCTGGACAGCAGAGCAGGTGTGGTGGACAGAGGTCAGAGCAGGTCTGCGGCTGTATAGTGGGTGCGGAGGCTGGACAGCAGAGCAGGTGTGGCGGACAGAGGTCAGAGCAGGTCTGCGGCTGCATAGTGGGTGCGGAGGCTGGACAGCAGAGCAGGTGTGGCGGACAGAGGTCAGAGCAGGTCAGCGGCGGTATAGTGGGTGCGGAGGCTGGACAGCAGAGCAGGTGTGGTGGACAGAGGTCAGAGCAGGTCTGCGGCTGCATAGTGGGTGCGGAGGCTGGACAGCAGAGCAGGTGTGGCGGACAGAGGTCAGAGCAGGTCTGTGGCTGCATAGTGGGTGCGGAGGCTGGACAGCAGAGCAGGTGTGGCGGACAGAGGTCAGAGCAGGTCTGTGGCTGCATAGTGGGTGCGGAGGCTGGACAGCAGAGCAGGTGTGGCAGACAGAGGTCAGAGCAGGTCTGTGGCTGTATAGTGGGTGCGGAAGTTGCAGAGCAGGTGTGGCGGACAGAGGTCAGAGCAGGTCAGCGGCGGTATAGTGGGTGCGGAGGCTGGACAGCAGAGCAGGTGTGGCGGACAGAGGTCAGAGCAGGTCTGCGGCTGCATAGTGGGTGTGGAGGCTGGACAGCAGAGCAGGTGTGGCGGACAGAGGTCAGAGCAGGTCTGCGGCTGCATAGTGTGTGCGGAGGCTGGACAGCAGAGCAGGTGTGGCGGACAGAGGTCAGAGCAGGTCTGCGGCTGCATAGTGGGTGCGGAGGCTGGACAGCAGAGCAGGTGTGGCGGACAGAGGTCAGAGCAGGTCTGCGGCTGCATAGTGGGTGCGGTGGCTGGACAGCAGAGCAGGTGTGGCGGACAGAGGTCAGAGCAGGTCTGCGGCGGTATAGTGGGTGCGGAGGCTGGACAGCAGAGCAGGTGTGGCGGATAGAGGTCAGAGCAGGTCTGCGGCTGCATAGTGGGTGTGGAGGCTGGACAGCAGAGCAGGTGTGGCGGACAGAGGTCAGAGCAGGTCTGCGGCTGCATAGTGTGTGCGGAGGCTGGACAGCAGAGCAGGTGTGGCGGACAGAGGTCAGAGCAGGTCTGCGGCTGCATAGTGGGTGCGGAGGCTGGACAGCAGAGCAGGTGTGGCGGACAGAGGTCAGAGCAGGTCTGCGGCGGTATAGTGGGTGCGGAGGCTGGACAGCAGAGCAGGTGTGGCGGACAGAGGTCAGAGCAGGTCTGCGGCTGCATAGTGGGTGCGGAGGCTGGACAGCAGAGCAGGTGTGGCGGACAGAGGTCAGAGCAGGTCTGCGGCGGTATAGTGGGTGCGGAGGCTGGACAGCAGAGCAGGTGTGGCGCCGAACAGCAGAGTCCACTGTCACTGATCTCTGTCACTGTCACTCTGATTTCTGTCACTCCGTCACTGTGATCTCTGTCAATGTCACTGATCTCTGTCCTCTGTCACTCTTATCTCTGATCTGTCACTGTGATCACTGTCAATCTGTCTCTGTCACTGTAACTCTAATCTGTCACTATGACCTCAGTCACCCTGATCTCTGTCACCCTGATCTCTGTCACTGATCTCTGTCATACTGATCTGTCACTCTAATCTCTGTCACTCTAATCTCTGTCACTCTAATCTCTGTCACTCTAATCTCTGTCACTCTGATCTCTGTCACCCTGATTTCTGTCACTCTGTCTTCTGTCACTCTGTCTTCTGTCACTGTCTTCTGTCACTCTGATCTCTGTCACCCTGATCTCTGTCACCCTGATCTCTGTCACTCTGTCTTCTGTCACTCTGATCTCTGTCACTCTGTCTTCTGTCACTGTGATCTCTGTCACTCTGATCTCTGTCACTCTGATCTCTGTCACCCTGATCTCTGTCACTCTGTTCTCTGTCACTCTGATATCTGTCTTCTGTCCTCTGTCACTCGGATCTGTTACTCGGATCTCTGTCACTGTCACTTTTATCTGTCAATCTAATCTGTCACTCTGATCTCTGTCCTCTGTCACTCTGATCTCTGTCACTGATCTCTGTCACTGATCTATGTCACTGATCTATGTCACTCTGATCTCTGTCCTCTGTCACTCTGATCTCCAAAGGTCTTTACTCAAATTCATAGTGCCAAAGTCTCCACATCACAAGGTAACCACTACAGCAATTCTCCTCTTCACACTTTTCTCAAACCAATTGTAACTCACCACTGCCCTCACCCGCTGCTACACCAGCACTACCACTCACCAACTTCCACTTACTAGCTTCTTCCTCCAACAGCTGTTGCTTACCCATTGCCTCTCACCAACTTCCACTCACCAGCTGCATCGTGCCAACTGCTACTCTCCAAAAGATGGTCACCTGCTGCTACTCACCCACTGCTACTTGGTAACTGCCACTCACTAGCTTTGTCTCACCAACCGCTGATCACTTTCTGCGACTTACCAACTGATGCTCACCAGATTCTGCTCACCAACACCTGGTCACCCACTGCTTCTCAGCAACTGCCACT
This sequence comes from Crinia signifera, assembly GCF_055691185.1. NCBI lineage: Eukaryota > Metazoa > Chordata > Amphibia > Anura > Myobatrachidae > Crinia > Crinia signifera. The sequence goes on from NC_139221.1 coordinate 9,939,820, forward strand.
CACTACTTCTCACCAACAGCTGATCACTCGCTGCCACTCACCAACTGTTGCTCACCAACAGCTGCTCACCAACTGCTAATCATTAACTGCTGCTCACCAGCAGCTGATTACCCACTGCCACTCGCCAACTACTGCTCACCAATTGCCATTCACCAGCTTCTGCTCACCAACAGCTGATCACTAACTGCAGCATACCAAATGCCACTCACCAGCTTCTGCTCACCAATAGCTGATCATTCTGCTACTCTTCAACTGCCACTCACCAGCTGCCACTCTCCAACAGCTGGTCATCTACGGCTATTAACCAACTGCTGCTCACCAGCTGCCTCTCAACAACTGCCACTCTTCAAAAGCTGGTTACCCACTGCTTCTCTCCAACTGCCACTTACCAGCTGTCTTTAAAAAACTTCTACTCGCCAATAGCTGATCAACCACTGCAAATCGGCAACTGCTGCTTACCAATTGCGACTCTCTAGATTCTGCTCATCAACAGCTGCTCACCAACACTTATCACTGACTGCTACTCTCCAACTACCACTCACCAGCTGCCACTCTTCAACAGCTGGTCACCAACTGCTACTGTAATCACCAACTGAAACTCCACAGCTTCTTCTAAACAACTGCTACTCTCCAACAGCAGATCATCCACTGCCACTCACTACTTCTCACCAACAGCTGCTGGCCAACTGCTAATCACTAACTGCTGCTCACCAGCAGCTTATCACTCACTGCTTATCACTCACTGCCATTTACCAGCATCTGATCACCAACAGCTGATCACTAACTGCTGCATACCAGATGCCACTCACCTGCTTCTGTTCACCAACAGCTGATCACTCTCTGCTACTCTCCAACTGCCACTCACCAGCTGAAACTCTTCAACAGCTGGTCTTCCACTGCTACTAACCAACTGCCATTCACCAGCTGCTTCTCAACAACTGCCACTCTCCAACAGCTTGTCACCCACTGCTACTCACCAACTGCCAGTCACCAGCATCCTCTAAACAACTGCTACTCTCCAACAGCTTATCACCCACTACTACTCACCCACTGCCACTCACTAGCTTCTTCTCCCCAACAGCTGATAACTAATTGCTGCTCACCAGTTTTGGCTCACCAATTGCTGGTCACCCACTGCTACTCAGAAAATATCACTCACTTCTTCTCACCAACAGCTGCAACTCACAAACTGCCGCTGCCACTCACCAACAGCTGCTCACCAACTGCGACTCACCAGCTTCTGCTCACCAACAGCTGATCACCCACTGCCACTCACCAACTTCCATTTACCAACTGCTGTTCACCCACTGTCACTCATCAACTTCCACTTACCAACTGCTGCTCACCAACAGCTGATCACCCACTGCCAATCATCAATTGCTGCTCACCAATTGCCACTCACTAGCTTCTTATCACCAACATCTGGCCACCCTCTGCTACTCTCCAACTGCTATTTACCAACAGCTGGTCACTCGCTGCTACTCACCAACTGACACTCACCATCTGCTTCTCACCAACTGCTACTCTCCAAAAGATGGTCACTCACTGCTACTCACCCACTGCCACTCGGCAACTGCTGCTCACTAGCTTTGTTTCACCAACAGCTGATCACCCTCTGCTACTCAACAGCTGCCTCTCATGAACTGTTACTTTCCAACAGCTGGTCACCCACTGCTACTCACCAACTTCCACTCACCATCTACTCACTGCTAATCACCCACTGCTAGCTTCATTTCACCAACAGCTGATCACCTTCTGCCATTTACCAACTGATTCTTACCAACAGCTGATCACAAGATGCGACTCACCAGCTTCTGCTCACCAAAAGCTGCTCACCAACTGCAACTCACCGGCTTCTGCTCACCAACAGCTGCTCACCCATTGTCACTCACCACTCACCAACTGCTGCTCACTGACAGCTGATCACCCACTGCCATTTGCCAACTGCCACTCACTTGCATTTGCCAACTGCCACTCATCAACTGTTACTCTCCAGCAGCTGGTTAACCACTGCTACTCACCAATGGCCACTCACCAGCTACCTCTCAACAACTGTTACTCTCCAACAGCTGGTCACCCACTGCTACTCACCAACTGTTATTCTCCACCAGCTGGTCACCCACTGCTACTCACCAACTGCCACTCACCAGCTGCCTTTCAACAACTGCCACTCTCCAACAGTTGGTCACCCATTGCTACTCACCAACTGCCTCTAAACAACTGCTACTCTCCAACAGCTGGTCACCCACTGCTACTCAGAAACAGCAACTCACTACTTCTCACCAACGGCTGAGCACTCTCTGCCACTCACAAGCTTCTGCTCCCCGACAGCTGACAACCCACTGTCACTTACCAACTGCTGCTCATTCACTGCTAATCTTCCATCATCTGTCTCCAGCCTTCCTGTTGACTTATCACAGGCCCCCTCTCTGCTTGTGCAGAGAAACACAACATCTGTCTATAGCACATATCCTCCTATTTGCATTATATTATATCTTTATTGAGAATCTGATGTGATTGGTTGCTACTGGATACAGCACACCAAAGTTGGAGCATATTGTATCTAGAGCAGGCATTCCCAACCACGGTCCTCAAGGCACACCAACAGTGCAGGTTTTAGTGATATCCAGGCTTGAGCACAGGTGACTTAATTAGTATCTGAGGGATTCTGATTAAACCTGGATATCACTAAAACCTGCACTGTTGGTGTGCCTTGAGGACCGTGGTTGGGAATGCCTGCTCTAGAGACTTTGCGAGTGAGTGCGGTAGGACGGTGCACTATGCTGTGCCAGCTGCAGCAGAATAGCACTATTACCTGTAACAACCGCTGACAATAGACGCAGGATCGGAGTCACGGGTGGAATATCACTCGCCACCTTGCCAGCTGCTAATTTGAATTTAATGTCATTTCCATGTATGAGTCCTTCCCAGAGGTTCATAATGAGAGGCTGAAAGACACAATTAGATTACAGGCGGCGCCTTTGTCCTGCAGCATCAGAATTCATCTAACAGAAAATACACGGGTTTTACAGAGCTCAAGGTGATTCAGCGGAGGCTGCTATGGGACAATGGGCATGATTCTGGTTCACTTGCAAAAGCAAATTCTCTCTCTAATGGACTGCACTGTGGAGCAGATGTAACTGTGTGAGTTATGTTGTTTCTGTACATGGTAAATACTGACTACTTTATTTTTACACCGCAATATAGGTATCAGTTTGAACTCTCTCTGCCCATGTTACATCTGCCCACCTGCAGTGCAGCATGGTTTTGTCTATTAGAGAATTTGCTTTGGCAAGTGAACCAGAATCAGGCCCAATGTACTCCCAATGCCGGCCTCATCTCTAACAGGGAAATCTTCCACTTATCAGTCTCCTCCGGTTCTAACGACTTGCACAATGGAAATATAAAGCAATAAGCCATAATGAGCAATAATCCATGATCAGTAGAACTCCCGGTATATGGGTCACTATCATAGAGAATACAGATGTAGCAGACTGTATTACACCAGGCAATACACGCTCTAGGGACCTTATTCTGGTTGATTCGTTCGTACGCATGTTCGCACACACCTGTGCAACTCCCATACCACATTGGAACGGGAGTGTTCACAACGGTACACAAAGGGGAGTATACTCAAACTACACACACACTTGCGTGCTTGTAGGCACGTTGCCATGAGCGCAGGATCATGCACTATTCCCCTATTACAAGCAGTGTTTCACATTAATGTTTGTGCTTTGGCAATATGGAAAGAAAGCAGAGAGATGTGGAATCACCCTGAAAAAGCTGACATAACACAGCGAAACGCGTCGGTGCTTGTTGCTTAAGGACCCTCTGCATGATCAAGAATTTGCGCTGCATCCTGGCATACAACAAAACCTCCAGACCACCCACTAAAACCCTGGAAGAGGGTGCGATCCAAGCTGCCATCTTCAACTACAGGAAAGGCACACCAAAGGTTCCTATCAAGCCCTCCAGCGGCCCGTCACCACCTATGCACATCCGCATTCTAGTGAGGACTTTCTTGGACCAACGCTGGAAACCCTAAACATACTGATGGTGAGATGCAATAAATGTAACCACAGCTGATTGCTCCAAGTAGTGGACTTGGATGGGACATAACAGCCAGTGAGCAGTATAAAAGGACAACAGCAGGAGAGTGTTTCCAATTTTTAAATTGAATTTATTAATTGTTCATACAATTTTATCAATTATGTGTTTTTTATTAATTTGCAGATAATCCCACGTAATAGTATTATTCTACCTAGCGCTGCTTTATTTATACTAGTTGAATCGTTTGGATGCGTATTTCGGACAGGAACCGAGTGTTCTTAGCCCCACCTTCCGTACAGATCGCACACACCGTCCGAATGCGGTAAGATGCCGACCGAATGGACCGCGAGTGGATGTTTCATGCGAACACCTCCTCCATCTGTGGGAACCTCTCCCATCCTCCGATGGTTGCCGACCATCGAATGATGGACCGAGCGGTCAGACAGCTCCGAGTGCCCCAGACCACTCGGACATTTCTCCGTGCAAAAGCAGGGATATGGGCGGGCAGCTGGCATCCGGCTATGTCATATGTCCGCCCCCCACACGTGCGTCACGGCCGGATTACCATACGTACGCCCAGAGTTTTCATGCGAACGCCCATGAAACGCGGGGCGTACGTAAATGGTAATGAGCCCAAACAGCCCTTCCACCCCTCTCCACCCCCTGCTCGGATTGTTCCAACCGATCGTCTTCTGTACAGAATTCACGCCGTATTCGGACGTGCGCAGCGTTCGCACATGCACAGATACACCTCTGCACATGCGCAAACACCAATCATCGGCTGGCCGCATTCGGAGCCATTCGACTCAATCAGAATAAGGGCCCATGTGCACTGCAAGTGGGGCAGATGTAACATGTGCAGAGAGAGTTAGATTTGGGTGGGGTTTTACTCATAGTTACCTTCCCTCCTGCATTCTGCAGGAGATTCCCTGAAATAAAAGCAATCCCCCTCTCTCCCTCATTAGTCTAGCAATCTCCCTCATGTCACCTAGCCCACATTACACTGTTACATCATAGTTACCTCCCCTCCTGCATTCTGCAGGAGACTCCCTGACATAGCAGCAATCTCCCTCTCTCCCTCATTAGTCTAGCAATCTCCCTCATGTCACCTAGCCCACATTACACTGTTACATCATAGTTACCTACTCTCCTGTATTCTGCAGGAGACTCCCTGACATAGCAGCAATCTCCCTCTCTCCCTCATTAGTCTAGCAATCTCCCCCATATCACCTAGCCCACATTACACTGTTACATTTTTGGGGAAGAAAGGAATGAGAGATTTACATTTACATTGAATCATCAGCACCATTTCCCAGCACTTTACCAAGTATAGTATCTCTTACTAACTGCTTTGGGGCTCATCTACATTTGGATATAAGTCATTATAAAAGATTCCCCTCAGATGTAGCAGTACACACCCACGGTCCTAGGTGCCACATTCACAATCTCTTTTCACAATCTCTCCATATATGGAACTAGACACACCCTGTGGGTGGAGAATGACACGCCTCCTCAATAGGGCACTGTGCACAATTCTATTACCAACTATAATCTCCCTGATACTAGTTTTCAAAAGTAGGCAAGTATGGCTTTACTTTAAAGTGAGATCTATATTGCAGTGTAAAAATAAAGCAGCCAGTATTTTCCCTGCACAGAAACGAAATAACTTACCCAAATCTACCTCTCTCTCTGCACGTTACATCTGCCCCACCTGCAGTGCAGATGGTTTTGTCCATTTGAAAATTAATTTGCCGTTGCTAGTGAACCAGAATAAGGGCCAATGTGAGGTTGTACTCTAAGAAATCAGTTGTTATACAGTATCTTACAATCACTTAATAACAAGCCCATTAGTGCATCAAGAACTAGTTGTAAAATGCAGACTTTACTTTCATCATATCACACAGATACTTATATAATAATTTATTTGACCCACAATTTTTGGCACTATTATAGTGAAGTATATGACACCACTTTGTAACCCATTCTGGTGTTATTTATCTGCAGATTGCCGACTGAGTCATTTTATTGAGCAACAAACTCATAGACACAGACAATTTTGTGTTGCAAGTCAGGTACAAAACAGTAAATTCTACCGCAGTACCTCCAACACCATTTTAGGATTTATTTGCTGGAGAGCAGGAGAACTTGTAAAATCTCCACTTTGCTGTCACCGCTGCGATAACATATAATAACTCAATGTGGGTATTAAACCTACCGGGTGATTTCTGGGGGAAAAACATTTGTACACAAATTTACTGTACTGTATATAGTATATATTACATGTGTTATGGACATCATTATTCTTTTTCCAATTTTTCAGTGTTAATTTTTGAGCCGGACTTCAGGGTTTATTATTCCCGGAATCATATTTGCATGCAGAACTAATACAGCCTTACAGAAATGTCAAAAAAATTATTTCACAACAATTTCATTTTGTATCTGTCTTGCTTAGATTTTAGATATTACTGAAAATAAAGGTATCAGAGATTTAAGACATCTGTATTGCAAAACTACCAGGTATTTGTATTGCATAGTGGCGTCCAGAATCGGGATGTCATTGCATTATAATAATCATAAGTGTGTATTGTACTTTTACTAGAAGGCACAAAAATGTCTTCTGTATTCTGTAGAGATTGCTATAATTTTGCCTGTGCACTGTATCAATTAAAATAAGCCCCTCTGTATTGTGTAATGAGCACTAGAATGCACTCTGTTATATACTGATTATTCAGATGACTTTGTATGCTATAGAGTTTCTTAGGATGCCCTCTGTATTGTAAAATGAGTACCAGAATGCCCTCTGTTATAAACTGATTATTTAGAAGTTTTTTGGGTACTTGTGAGTTATCCGGGCGTCCGATTTTTAAATCGGGTCGGATCGGGACATCGCATCGCATCGCATGCGACCATCGGATGCGATGCGATGCGATGCGATGACCCGATTTTTCCATAGGAATCAATGTTAAAATGGACTGAGTCCGTTTTAACATGGAATTCAATGGGAAAAAGGGTCCTTTTCATACCCCTACTATCCAAGTGGGCATGGAGTTGGATATAAACCTGTGGCGAGCGTAGCGAGCCACCGAGCCCGAAGCGTGGCGAGCGTAGCGAGCCCCGCGAGGGGACACGGAATACCGTCCCCTCGCGGGGCTCGCTTCGCTCGCCACGCTTCAGGCTCGGTGGCTCGCTACGCTCGCCACAGGTTTATATCCAACTCCATGCCCACTTGGATAGTAGGGGTATGAAAAGGACCCCTTTTTCCATAGGAATCATTTTAACATTGATTCCTATGGAAAAATCGGGTCATCGCATCCGATGGTCGCATGCGATGCGATGCGATGCGATGCGATATCGCATCGCATCGCATCTGATTGTATGCCTTAACTTAAGGCATACAATCAAAAAATCGGACGCCCGGATAACTCACAAGTACCGTTTTTTGTATACTATAATGGTCCCTGGGATGCTCTCTGTATTGTATAAAAAAAACACTAGAATGACCTCTAATATATACTGAGTATTCAGATGTTTTTGTAGAGTTTCCTATGATGCCCTCTGTATTGTATAATGAGCACTAGGATGCCCTCTATTATATACTGAGTATTCAGATGTTTCTGTAGCGTTTCCTAGGATGCCCTCTGTATTGTATAATGAGCACTATAATGACCTCTATTACATACTGAGTATTCAGATGATTTTATATTCTATATAGTTTCTTAGGATGTCCTCTGTATTGTATAATGAGTCTAGAAGGCCCTATGTTATATACTGATTATTTAGATGTTTTTTGTATACTATAATGGTCCTTGTTATGCTCTCTGTATTGTATAAAAAGCACTAGAATGCCCTCTATTATATACTGAGTATTCAGATGTTTTTGTAGAGTTTCCTAGGATGCCCTCTGTATTGTATAATGAGCACTAGAATGCCCTCTATTATATACTGAGCATTCAGATGTTTCTGTAGCGTTTCCTAGGATGCCCTCTGTATTGTATAATGAGCACTAGAATGCCCTCTATTATAAACTGATACCTTTTTGTATACTATAAAGGTGCTTAGGATGCTCTCTGTATTGTATAAAAGATCTCTAGAATGCCCTCTGTTATATACTGATTATTCAGATGCTTTTTGTATAATATAGAGGCTCCTTGAATGCTCTCTGTATTGTATAATGCTAGTTAGAATTCCCTCTATTATATACCATAGTTGCCTTTTCTCCCACATCCTGCAGGATGCTCCTGTTTTACTCGTAAATCTCCTCCTGTCCTTCATTGTACTTCCAATCTCCCAATTTCTTCAGATTCTGTTGTTGATGCCACTATGGTATTTCAAAGGACAATGATTTGCTGTAATCACTGTGATTTGTAAATAGCTGCTCAGGAGTTTGTCCTGACCACTCTCATAATCAATAAATTATGTGAGGACCATATTTTGGTTATTAGGATTCCTGTCTTATTAGGGAGAGCAGCTTTTGGGTGTTTTATTGTTATTATGGGGTCAACATTTATTTTGTTACTTCTTGGAAACACTTATTTTATTAGGATATTTGTAACACTTATATAAAAAAAAATACTTATTGCGTTACAAATGCAACATAAGCTCTCATTCTCCCAGCCGGTCCCTTAGCTCTGTCATCTATAGGGGGAGATGTACTAAGGGTCTAATTCACGTTCAGTGAGAGGTTACCGAAAAATTGCTATTCGGCACATGGGCAACCCCATTCTGGAAAATGCGACCACAGTCTAAGGGCTGGTGGGGGTGGCAACATGGCATGGCAGCAGGGGCGAAATCCCTGCATCTCAGGAGTGCCCAGAACATGCACATGTTGGAGACCTTCCATTATAGTATATAGATGGGGATATTGCCCTGAAATAGAAGCAGAAGTGGAACTACATAATAATATCTATTTTAATAGGCCAAAGACTTTTTTTCTGGTGTTGCAGAGAACCCATTCGACGGGTTTTTCAGAATGCTGCGATATTCAGTGGAATAGATAATGTCGGGCCGGGGGAATGGGGAATAGGGGTCACTGTATAGAACCGTCACTATGAATTCTAATAACACAGCTACAAAAACTGACAATTTTAGATAGGTCAAAGTGCATTCAGCTGCGGGAAGCTTTGTACTCGGAGAAAATTAGCTTTTCTACACAATGTCATAGGTCAAATGGGACATTGACAAAGCAAATATATATTATATATACTGCAGCAAGAACTGCACTATAATGCAACATCTGCAATAAGATAGAGACAACTAAGAAGGAAATGGATGAGAGGGAGGACGGAGAATGGGCCGCCTATGGGTCGGAATTGGCAAATCGCACGACTGCCCGCGCACAAGGTGTAATAGGAACTGGAAATGCGTCTGCAGCGTAATCTCAGTGTAGCTGACAGGAAGCCGGCAGTTGGTCCAGGAATTGCGTACGGATTATGGATTTGCTGGAGGATGGCGATTAGCGATCACTGCGCAATTCTCTCACAATTTACCAAAGGGCAACGTCTGTTTTTGTCTGGGCAGAGGCCGAACCCTCACAGTCCACTGCAATTTCTCACATTATCCATCCATGCTGAATAAGGCCCTTTAACAGTTAAAATGAAACACCCACAAGGGGTGATTCAGGTTTGCGCGTACAACTATGAATTTTGGGCATGATTCTGATTGACTTGGTTAGCTGCGAGGATCCTAGAGAGCCCGCCCCGGCGAATACCCACACACAACCTCGCATGTGCCTGCAGCAGATGCAATCCTTCCATGGTCACTGCCTTCCCAGATATAAGTCAGTCGGGGTTTGCACGTGCGCAGAAATGCGCCGGCGCTTGTGCAAACCCGACCATCGGGGCAGGGTCCGGATTCAGTTCACTCCGAGTGAACCAGAATTGACCCTTCGGTCCTGGGACCGATGTTGCGGGTCTGCACATGCCTATAATACACATTTTTCAGAACCGCTGTGCGAACGCCTTCCACAAGTATCAACTGAAAACTTCGACACAAGTTTTTTAAAAGTGTTTTGTCAATGTCGATACCAGGTGCATGGACTCCATATTGGCGTAACGCGCACCCTCGCATGGCGTCTCGCTCCGCATGACACGTAACTGTACAAGACAATAAATCCCCTGTGTAATATTGGTTTTGCGCCACATATGGGATCTGTGAGTTATCCGCTCACCCCCCCCCATGTCTGTTACAGGTAATGACGTCCCCGGGGACATTACTGCAGTTGTTAGAAGTATCCTTAGATGTTTGTGACCTGTATGATCTGCTCCCCGGACTCCCTGGTGACTTGTAATATCCTTATTATTGCCATAGGAGATTGCACTGTCCTACATACCGAGCTCCGGTTACAGAACCACACTCAGTAGTAAGCGGATGGCATTGGCACGTATCCAGGGCCGGTGCTAGGGTGTCCGGCGCCCTCCTGCAACCCATAAATATTGCACCCTTTCACATTGCCATTGCAACAACCTGCAGCCCGATTGTGGGAGTGTATGCAACATGCGATCCTATGGAGGATCTCGGGTGCATGTACATGTATGCATACATAATGTGTCCGCAAAATGTTTCAGGCACTAAAGGTGCGAGAATCGCATACGTTATGGGCTAGATCGCATCGCACGTCATGCATGCAATGTGTGTGCGATGCGATCCGAAAGCAGTACAAAAAGTATGTGCAGCACTCGTGACTGATGGGGAAAGGAGGGGAGAGAAGGAGGAGATGGAAGAAGATGGGAGGAGATAGAGGGGGCGGAGTGTTGAGGACTGGCAGCGGCACTGGCACAACACACTGAGAAGAGGGAAGGAAGGGGAGGCGGCGCTGCTGCCTGTTCGTCATTTGATTGACAGCTGACAGACGCAGGGAGCAATGGGTTGGGGGCGGATCCGGACATGACATGTCATCCAGGCATCACAGACAGTGCTACATGCCTCAGCGCAAGTGTCCGTGAGGAAGAGGGGGCAGGTCGCAGGAGGAGGACAGTGTGTGTGCGGTGCAGGGAGCTGCTCAGCCTCTCCATACTGCTGCCCGCTGTCAGACAGGCGCTGCGGGCGGCGTGCAGGAGGCAGTGACAGTGAAGGCTGAGGCAGCTTTAGCAGAGCAGGGAGGGAGACAGCACCTTTTCAGCATGGCGCCTCCCTGCTTTGCAGGAGCTGCTGAGTGGGTAGCGCCAGCCCTGCATGTATGCTGCAGGGTGTAGGTGACAGGCGTACGATACTATAGATGGCGCACTTTTATCCAATCAGCTGTACGGGGCCACAGTTCATTCCGTGGACTGCACTTTTCTCATTGAACACCCTACAATAGGCCGCTGGGCCTCCCTCGCGGCAGATCCATTATATTAAACTCTTCTGAAGATTGGGTATTGATTTTCAGGTCTCGGCGATTGTAAAATCTCTTTCTCTGGTTCCAGCATCACCCTTATCAGATTTCAGATTCCATTTACAGGGTTATTTGTTTTCTTAGCAGGGAAATACCTTCTCTATTTGTAGGACCTGCTCTTCAAAGAGCCGTTTTACAGAACCCAGATATCAGGTGCTGGGTCCTAATGCTTCGTCTGCATTGGGTTTTCCGAATCTAACGCCTCATAGATTCTAATCAATAAAGGAGCAGAAATGTTGTTTATGTCTTAACCTGTCTTCAGGACTGTCATCATTCTATCATGTGCTGTCACTAGTCCTAATGAGCTGCTGGATGATGAAGCTGTAGGAGCTGTCCATCAGACAACGTAGGAGGTGCCCCCTTCAGAGCTGGTGCCCGGCGGCAACTGACTCTGTTGTCTCCGGAAGTTCTGGTTGGAGGGGAAGATGCATGAGCAACTATCCGTTATGCTGGCAGGTTTTACTGAACATAGAGGAGGTGTCCAGGTTGTTATAAGAAATTTTTGCTTAGTCAAAATGTTCCAGTCGCTGAATTACCCCGTGTGTACATTTTATACAACTTTCCCACACCTATCTTTCTGCATGTTACATCTGCCCCCTGCAGTGCAGCATGCTGTTTTCCAGGCCACTGGCATATTCATAATGGGTGCAAGGTGCACACAGACCCCTGGTTCCAGAGGGAGGGCCCACACACCGCACATTCTGCATCCATTTAATTATATTCACCCCTCCGTCGGTCCGGCGCTGTCTTGGCAGTTGCAAAAATTACTGGGAAAATGTGCTGCCATTTTACATTGATTCGCGCGTGCACTGTAGGTGTCCACTATGTAACAGGTGTAGGTGCCGATTCTGTGGGTGCTTGAGGGCCCGAGCACCCACGGAAATTGATGAGCACCCACCCGCTCAGCAGCGGCCCACCCGCCCGTGTCCCACTGCACTCCCCCTCCCTCGTCGCTGGCACAGGTACTGTGTGGGCATTTATGTACCTGCACTGTGTGGGCATTTATGTATTTGGCACTGTGGGGGCATTTATGTATTTGGCACTGTGGGGGGATTTATGTATTTGGCACTGTGGGGGGATTTATGTATTTGGCACTGTGGGGGCATTTATGTATTTGGCACTGTGGGGGTATTTATGTATTTGGCAAGGTGGGGGGATTTATGTATTTGGCACTGTGTGGGCATTTATGTACCTGCACTGTGGGGGCATTTATGTATTTGGCACTGTGGGGGCATTTATGTATTTGGCACTGTGGGGGCATTTATGTATTTGGCACTGTGGGGGCATTTATGTATTTGGCACTGTGGGGGCATTTATATATTTGGCACTGTGTGGACATTTATGTATTTGGCACTGTGGGGGCATTTATGTATTTGGCACTGTGGGGGCATTTATGTATTTGGCACTGCGGGGAATTTATATATTTGGCACTGTGGGGGCATTTATGTATTTGGCACTGTGGGGGCATTTATGTATTTGGCACTGTGGGGGCATTTATGTATTTGGCACTGTGGGGGCATTTATATATTTGGCACTGTGTGGGCATTTATATATTTGGCACTGTGGGGGCATTTATATATTTGGCACTGTGGGGGCATTTATATATTTGGCACTGTGTTGGCATTTATATATTTGGCACTGTGGGGGCATTTATATATTTGGCACTGTGGGGGCATTTATGTATTTGGCACTGTGGGGGCATTTATGTATTTGGCACTGTGTGGGCATTTATGTATTTGGCACTGTTGCGGCATTTATGTATTTGGCACTGTGGGGGGCATTTATGTATTTGGCACTGTGGGGACATTTATGTATTTGGCACTGTGGGGTCATTTATGTATTTGGCACTGTGTGGGCATTTATGTATTTGGCACTGTGGGGGCATTTATACATTTGGCACTGTGTTGGCATTTATATATTTGGCACTGTGGGGGCATTTATATATTTGGCACTGTGGGGGCATTTATGTATTTGGCACTGTGGGGGCATTTATGTATTTGGCAATGTGTGGGCATTTATGTATTTGGCACTGTTGCGGCATTTATGTATTTGGCACTGTGGGGGGCATTTATGTATTTGGCACTGTGGGGGCATTTATGTATTTGGCACTGTGGGGTCATTTATGTATTTGGCACTGTGTGGGCATTTATGTATTTGGCACTGTGGGGGCATTTATGTATTTGGCACTGTGGGGGGATTTATGTATTTGGCACTGTGGGGGGGGGTTTATGTATTTGGCACTGTGGGGGCATTTATGTATTTGGCACTGTGGGGGCATTTATGTTGCCATAATTTGAATATTGGAGACAACTGTGCTGCGTAATATAAATCAGTATTATTTTGTGGCCACGCCCCTTTCTCATGATGCCACTCCCCTATATATTTGGCTTGAGCACCCACCAGCAAAAACATAAAATCGGCACCTATGGGCATTGGCGCTGTGTTTCTGGATACTTGCACATGTGCAGTAGAGGAGGGGGTTGAATCACCCCCCTCTTCTCTTAAATTCTGAATCAGACACCCAGTTACTGGGCGTTATTGCTTTGCTTCCCGCTCAGAATCATCCCCAGTATATATATATATATATATATATATATATACATATATACATATATATATGAGTTGTACTGAGTAGATGTACGCCAATGCTCTTTAGCAAATGATTTCTTCCATATTGATCTTAGCACAGATTGCTGCACGGGACACATCATATGTAGAAACAAGGGATCCTTGTGATTGTATCATTATGGTACACAACTAAATTTAGGGTACAATAGAGGGGCGGGCGGGTGTCTTGTTCCTCTGCCCGAGGAGGCTAAATAGTATACATAAGCAATTACAGGAATATCTTTCTGAGTTATTTTTCTATACATGTAACAGTAACAAAAAATAAAACAATTATTAAATGAAAAGGTCAATAAGTATCCTAGAAATGCTCCCTAATTATCCTGCTCGGGGAGCGGGAAACGCGATCGATCGCATTGATCAGATAGGAGGCTGCTTTGAGGCCGCCATGACTGCGATATTGATATGTTTATCTGAGAGCTTCAGAAATAAAAGTAAGATCGCTAATGGGAGATGGAGGATACTGGACGCAGCGTGCTGCATATTGACACAGGGTACGGTAACGAGGACGCCGGTTTTCCTATAGATGTCCTTTCAGTTAATCGCTCTGCAGTGATCCATTTGCCAGGCCTGCTTTCTGGGTATTACTATATCTGTAATGTGTGGAAAATAACTACTGGCGGGCTGTATACAGGGCCGCCACCAGAAAGAGGCCCGGGACTGACCTTCAGTCCGGGCCCCCGGGCCCCCAGCGGCATTTCGGTTTCTGCACAAATCACAATGTACTCATTCTATGAAACGCGTATAAACTTCGCAAAAGGAATTAAAAATCTCCACCTCCTAAATCTCATTAGCATATCCTGTTCCATTAAAAGACTCTAAGCATTATTGCACAGCGCGGAGTGACTGATTCGCACATGTATACCCACCTCACCTCCTATACGCATGCCCAATGTACTTCTTACACGTAAAGCTATGTTCCCGCTACTACACATATATGTCTATACAACCATCCCCCCCCCCCCCAACGTGTAATTACAATGCATGTAGGATTCAGTGAAACGCGTTGTGTTTCCAAGGGGGATCGTCAATCACAAATACCGTTCCCTACATACTGTGGGCCAGATTCTCTAAGCTTCAAAAGTGATAAAATGGAGAGTGATAAACAGCCAGCCAATCAGCTCCTACCTGCCATGTCACAGGCTGTGTTTGAAAAATGTCAGACAGGAGCTGATTGGCTGGCTGTTTATCACTCTCCATTTTATCACTTTTGAAGCTTAGAGAATCTGGCCCAGTGTCTCTTCTTCTCCCAGACATCCGGAGACCTGTTCCTGCTGTGCCGCCCGCTGTACTGTTCTGCACAGGGAACCTGTGTACACAAAATCGCTATTGGTAACTCATTTCATTCTATAATTGCCAACATAATAATTTTCAGGGAGACTTAATGCAGAGTGTGACAGAAATTGTAAAAGAGGAGGAATATACGCCAGATAGTAGGAAACGAAAACTGGACGAAGGACAGATAAAAGTACCAACCAGAAAGCCCCCACCCGCCATTTTTAAACAAAGCCTGTAACATGGCAGTTAGGGGGTGATTGGCTTATACTTTATCTACGTCGACTTTATCTATCTCTCCAAAGCTTACTACAGCTTGAATGTATTTATACAAAAGAAAAATCCCCCAATGCTTTTATTTAGGTATGACCATCGGTGGGTTATACATCGATGGTCATCATCGATGGTACCATTGATGTATAACCCCGATGGTGTGAAACTCTGCACATAAGGGAACCATCAATGGTATCACTACCAATGGACGACCCCTGATTTAGCATACACATGGGTTTTTGGGCCAGAATATGGGGACAGGGTGGGACGGGGAGCATGAGGGGGGGGGGGGGGGGGGGGGGAACAGATAAAAAATAAATTCAGTTACGGTTCTCCCCATTGATGGTTAATGGATTCAGCTTTTGGATACTGTCCACAGTGAATGTAGCAGAGCAGAGACATTAAGAAGTGTCAGGAATATTACATTTAGTGAAATGATTTCATTACATTGTGTCTGCCAACAAAAAGGGACAAATCATTATCTCCAACTTCAGATGCAAAGAAAATCCCAAACGCTTTGATTATCTGTAATTGCATCATGTAAATGAGCCCCACGTCCGTGCGTATGAGAGGACAGCGCGCTGATCACACACTGTCAGTTCCAGACCCGAATGGGAAATGTGCTAATTACCACTCACTTTCCCCGGTTACTAACCAACAATTTGTCTTTTCATTTGGCAGCAGAAAGCAAAGGAATTGATTATCCCGACTGTCATCTAATGAACCTTATTCACCGTCTCCTCCCAATATACAGCTTACTTCCAGGACAGACAATGTATCCTGTAAACAAGGGTAAATGAAAGGTGACATCCCAATAACAGGACTGGCGTCTTCCGTGGCATGTCTATCAGTGGCGCTATACTTCTGTAGCTTAATCACCCGTGTACGCAGAAATGCTTATTATTGCTATAGTAATACGTAGACATTCTGCAATTTCAATTTCATGGGTCAAGCAGATCCAGGGTTGCCAACCCTCCCGGAATGGCCGGGAGGATCCCGAAAATCGGGTCCCCCTCCCGGCCCCCCAGAAAGGGGGGCCACCCTCCCGGATTCCGTCAGACCCCCTTCCGCCCCTAACGTACCTGGTTATAGAAGCTTGAAATCGCGGCTTTTTTTAAAATTCATTTATTTTATTTTTATTTTTCAGAAGGGGCGGGGCTAAATATGCTAATCATGCATAATTAGTCCCGCCCCCTCGTCGGAGACCCGCATATTGCGGGATTTGCATTACTGGGGGCAGGGACTGATGATGTCTCCATCAGGCCCCGCCCCCAGAAGTGATGCTGACAGTCTCCTCTCCGAGCTTCTCCCGGAGAGGAGACTGTGAAAGTCGGCAACCCTGAGCAGGTCACAGAGCATTCCGGAAGGGATAAAGGGGGTTATTATCTCAAAAGCAAAACCTATAATGGACAACACCATGCTGCATGGCAGGTGGGGCAGATGTAACATGTGCAGACAGAGTTAGATTTTACTTATTTTGTTTCTGTGCAGGGTAAATACTGGCTCTTATTATTACACTGCAAATTATATTTTAGATTGAACACACCCCACTCAAATCTGACTCTCATCTGATCTAATGGGCAATACCATGCTGCACGGAAAGTGAGGCAGATGTAACATGTGCAGAGAGAGTTAGAATTGAGTGAGTTGTGTTGTTTCTGTGCAGGGTAAATACTGGCTCTTTTATTATTACACTGTAATTTAGATTTCAGTTTGAACACACCCCTCTCAAATCTAACTCTCATCTGATCATCATTATACTGCCATTGTGATTGGTCTATTTTTATGTCTAGGCCCCTTTGTTAATCTGGCCCTGGGAATAGAAAACCTTATGAGAGGCCAAATCAAGTTTGCAGTCCCCCTTGGCAACAAGCGATTTAGTTCCCATTGGCAACAAGCTATTTAGTCCCCCTTGGCAATGAGCTATTTCAGGTCCCCTTGGCAACAAGCAATTTTAGTCCCCCCCAGCAATGAGCTATTTTAGTCCCTCTTGGCAACAAGCTATTTCAGTCAACCTTGGCAATTACCAATTTCAGTCGTCCTTGGCATCGAGCATGAAGCCCCTGGCATCAAGCATGAAGTTCCTAGCAAAGAGCATGTAGGTAAGTAGCACTTACTGTATGTGTCAGATGTGTAATGGGCATTACGGTGTGTTATATAGTATGTAATGGGCATTACGGTGTGTTATATAGTATGTAATGGGCATTATGGTGTGTGGCCTTATGTGTAATTGGCATTACGGTGTGTGGCTTTATGTGTAATGGGTATTACAAAGTTCACTAAAATGTGCAATGGGCTTTACGGTGTGTGGTATAATGTTAGGCCGCCCCCCCTTTTCACCGCACAAGAGCCCCGTCTACTACAAATCGGGGGGGAAGGGGGGCACCATTGCCTCCACAAAATTTAAATACGACCCAGCCTGGTTCTGGAACAGCATTCTCTGGACAGATGGAATTAAGATAGGAAGAAAACAGTATGGAGAAGGCTTGGCTGATCGGCAGTCTACCACATCTTCATTAACACACGGTGGCGCAGTGTAATGACATGGGCCCGCATGGCTTCCGAAGGTTCTGGACAATGACCCAAAACATACTGTGAAAGCAACCAGGAGTTCTTTGAGGCACATAATACCCCTTCCACACTCGCAAGCCAGGTACAAAATCCAGACTGCGATACGGCTTGCAAGCGCTTTCACACTAGCCACCCGACCCGGCATAAAGCTGGGCGGGTGACGTCTCCTTCAGTGGCGTAACTATAGATTTCGCTCCCCCCTGCGTAAAAACTTTCTGGCGCCCCCCCCTCCCCCTTCCTAATGCACATTAAACTATATGTGGCTCCATACTCTACTGCCCTGCTGCCGCTCGGCTCCCCCTGTCACTCAGGACAGCAGGGAGCTGGGAGCGCAGAGCAGTGCTGCAGATCAGATCTCTCTTATGGATCCGATCTGCAGCATTGCACATCCTGCTCCCTGCTGTGCTAGTGACAGCTGAGCCGGCGCTGCGTGATAGTGCAGGGGGAGACGAACGGCAGCAGGGGGGCCCTTAATCCGGCTCGAGGGTATGGAGCCACCTGTGACTGACTTCTTCTAGGAGGAAGGGGAGGAAGGTCCCGGGTATAGGAGAGGGACACAACAAGTACTCACAGGCTACAGACGACACCTCACTGAGCGGATGTGAGAGGTGGAGTGGAGGGGTCGTGGAGTTCCTTCTGCCGGCGCCGCTGACTGACAGCTTGGGACAGCACCTCCGAGTCCCTGCACTGTAGTTTTTTTGCCTGGCAGCGCGCACCCTGCAGAGCCCACGGGGTATTGGGGTGCCGGCGCCCCCGCTGCTGATCGCTCCCCCAAGCGGCAGTGGGGACTGCCTTACGATAGCTACGCCACTGGTCTCCTTGACGGCGGGGCGGCGCTGGGAGATGTCAGCATCTTTACACTGCAGTGAACCGGACCCGGGTCGCGTCGACCGAGGATACCCTTTTACACTGCGCCTGGACCCGCGAGCGTTCCGGATACATGGACCTGGGTAGAAATCCCAGAACACTGGACCCGGCATCATCTACAAGGATCCTTTCACACTGACCAATTTCCCGGGTTGATGCTCGTTCGTGTGCAATAACCCGGAAAATATTTGTCTGGGGTATAAGTAAAGTATTCTGCAATGGGCGAGTCAGTCCCTGATCTCAACTCAATCAAGCAGCATCTTACTGACTGAAGGCAGAAATCCCCAAGAACTAGAGATGAGCGGATCTGGTCACCGGACCAGGCCAGGGTCCGAGTCTGACTTGGGTGTTCCTCTTAGACTCGCATCCCACTGCGAGGCCAAAGGTCATGTTACCTGCGTTGGATTCTCACAAGACTTCCACTCTACGTATATAAGGTTCCCTCTCCGGAACTCTGCGCCATTTATACTTGATGCACGCTACAGTGTGGCTGCGGTTTACTTTGCTGTACATCGCTGTGACTCTGAGCTGTGCTAGTGACTGTGGGTGCATGATGCTGTGTCCTGCACTGTTCTCTGTGGTATTGGCTGTGCTCTATTTCATGACTGTGTACTGCCTATAGGGGCAAATACATATTTGTACTGTTTGGTGCGCTGCTTCGGACGATTAGCTTAGTCATTCAGTTACCCTGGTGCAGGCCTTTTTTTGTTGATCTCATTCGAACGCAAATCGCTGGGCCTTCAATCTGATACCAAGCTGGTCCATATTGGTCAATAGGTTCCGGAGCTATTGTGGGTAAACTTATTTTGGTACTTGTTTCCTAGCACGGCGCCCATCGCATCGTATACCATAAGGCATACGACGGTATGCGATGCCACGTTACGCGATGGAAGCCGATGTTATACAATTTTAAATTGTATACCATCGCATTGTATGCCAGTGTATGCCATATACAATGGTATACGATTTAAAATTGTATAAGCACCCTAATGAGTGTTTTCAATGTTAAATGTGCCCCCTATAAGATGAATAATTGTATGAGCACCGTAATGGGTGCTTACAATGTAAAAAGCACCCCCACACCACCCCCACTATCAAGGCCAACACAAAGCGTGGCAAGCGCAGCGAGCCCGCGAGGGGCGGCTTTACGCGTCCTCCGACCTTTTCATACCCCCACTATCCACGTCGGCGTGGAGTTGATCTTATATAGTGTGGCGAGCACAGCGAGCCACCGAGCCCGAGGTGTGGCGAGCGGACTCGGAATACATGTAAAGTAATACGCTGCGCTCGCCACGCTTTGGGCTCGGTGGCTCGCTGCGCACACCGACGTGGATAGCGGGTGTATGAAAAGGTCAGAGGACGCGTACCGCCGCCCCTCACGGGCTCGCTGCGTTTGCCACGCTTCGGGTTGGCGTTGATAGTGGGGGTGGCGTGGGTTGCATTTAACATTGTAAGCACCCATTACGGTGCTTATACAATTTAAAATCTCATTGCATCGCATGCGGGCATATGGCATGCGATGCCGTACGACTGAATATCGTTGGCGCCGTGCTAGGAAACAAGTACCCTTATTTTTTTATTTCTGAAATGTAATTTCATGGCTGTTCTTGTTTTTGAGGGCCAATTTCACAGGACTAAAATAATTTGAAGTTAATGGGTTAGTTGGTTCCGAAGATATAGCCAGTTAAATTATATAGCCGGTTAAAGGGGGGGAGGGAGGGGGGTTTCTTTCCCCTCTCACACCAGAAAAAGCAGGGACTAGGCTGGTGTAAAGAGGCCAGCCCGGGAATGTCCCTGCATGATCCTGGGACCATATTCCCGGGTAAGTCATTGCATTTTCTGGTGTCAAAGGGGTATTATTTCGAATAGCCGCTACCTGCAGGGCTCTGAATACAGCCGGGCGGCCTCCTGCTCTCTGCCCAGCTGTCAATGGCTGTGACTTCTGCCCGGCGCCGGCTGTCCCCCAGTTATGTGAGTTATGTATTCCCCCTTGGCAATGAACATGTAGACCCACATGGCAACGAGTATGGAACCCCTTGCAATGAGCATGGAACCCTTGGCAAGGAGCACGTAGGTAAGCAGCACTTATGTAGCATAATTTTTAATAGGTATTATGGTGTTTGGATATAATACTCAATGGACATTATGATGTGTGGCAATTTTGAATGTGTGCCTTTGGTGCACAATGTCCCCGTTTATAAAGCATATCATGAATTTTGGCACAATCCATGTGGCATTATGTGAATTTTGGCACAATCTATGTGGCATCATGTGTAAGGGACAAGTATAATGGGGTCTAGTATTTTGTTGCATAATGTGTAGAAGTTGTATATGGTGTGGTACACTACACTCTAGAACATGCCCCCTTTTGACTGGCCACACACCCTTTTCCGGAGCACGCCCTCTGTCACCACTACACTGTCACCCCCTCCCAACCCCTCTCCTATCATGGTGCCCCCCCTGTCATTTCATCCTGGATCCACCCCTGGACCGGCCGAAAGCCACATGACCTGTCCTGTTCTTCCCTTCCTCTACTAAGTAGAGTCTACTTCATCTTCGGTCTCCTTGACTATTTTGACACCTACTTCTGAACTGATGCTGATTTTAGTTCTACCAGCTATACCCCTATTTATACTGTATCTTTCTACACACCCTGTACGTTACCTTGTAATTTGTTTTTTTTTTTGTTTGCTATGTACGGCGCTGCGGACACTTTGTGGCGCCTTATAAATAAACGTACTACTACTACTACTACTACATGACAAGAATCAGACCAGCAGACAGCAACCAGCAAAAGTTCCGCAAGTAGAACCCTTTTAGAAAAGATACAACAGTTGTTTCTGCTTCTGTCACTTGTAATTATTGCTAATTCCCAGAGATGTCTCATTTAATATAAATTAGCATTTGGTATTTGCACACAAGAACAAGTCAGAAGTTCCTGATAGAACAGGCGCACACAGCCAATATCATTTCTAGTTTAATCTCTTGTTATTTCACGAATCAGAAGCTGCAGCATAACACCCCCCCCCCTCCTCCCTCCTGCTGATACAGCATCTGCAGCAGCAATATTAACAAAGGACGTTTAATATGAATTAAATGAGCCCCTGATTTCCTCTAATCATATATTAATCGGCCATTATCATTGGTCGGATTGTAATGGATACATCTATAAATAACAATAGATAATTGCAGCAATATGTAACTGCTTTGTGTGTTAATGGTTTAAATCTGCATTTGTATCTGTCAGATCCATACATAGGAGGCCTCCTGCTTCCCAAAGAAGAGGCTCGATGTGTCAGTGGATGCATCAGGAGTAGGCTCAAAGTTGGGTTTCATGATCAAATGACAATCACCTTGATTAGTTTAAGATTCCTGAACCCCTAACATTTCAGTCTTTGGGGGACACTTCCCTTCCATGATCTTCTCTGGGCTATCGACTTGGACCATGGGATCATTTGGCAACAGGAAACGGATAGGATCTGTCGGAGAGTTGGTTGTCGCATGTTGATTCTGACACTTGCTTTACTTCACATTGCCAAGAAAGTCCATCTGCATTCGGGTGCCGGACGGGGTCCCGACAGTCGGACCCCTGTACCACACCCATGCATTCCTATTGGTGTCCTCCTGAATGATCATAGTAAAGTCTCTACCCAAAATGTCTCCTCCAATAATACCTGGAGATGCATTGCAACCAGTTAATGGTTTTTGGTCAGTTATAACTCTTGGCTTGAGCACCAAGACAGTCAGTCACATCAGGATATTTCGGTCATGGATAAGCAGATGCCAATCAGAAGGTATAGAGGGCACTATTGGGGGAAATTTACTAAGATCAAATGGGTACGAATGCACCCATTGGTACCCATTCAAACATAATCACTGCTGCGACACGGTGCTCAGCAAATTCACAAACAGCCGAATTAGGCTGATTTGGCTTTTTATGAGATGCCCCCCCACCCCCCACCACACACATGAGTATAACCAGCCCCAGGCACTTTGAGCCAGTCCTGATTTATGGCAGACAGGGGACAAAATTAATAAGGTCTCCCCGTATTTCACAAACCAGCATGGGGCTCTCGGAAAAAAACAGGGACATAAAGATTAGGGGTCCCCCTTATTTTTATAACTAGCACCAGGCTCCAATATCCTGTAGTGTTAATGCCACAGCCTTGGGAGACTTTTATACAAGGTCCCACGGCCATGGTCCCCTGGGCGGTGGGTTCTGGGTTGATAGCGTAAAAAAATGTAAAACAAAGGAGATAAAAATAAAGTAATTTGCAGAATTCTCAGGTCAAAAATAGGCCAATCACGGCCAATCTCATTCGTACCCGTTCGTAACAGCGGATGGGCCGTGATGGGCCTTGTTAGTAAAGTTCCTCCTACGTGTGCAATCCCCTATAACCTACAGTATATGTCACGGTTATTATGTTTCAAGCGGCAATAACAAATAAAGTGATTGTTACAATAAACTCGCCAATAAAATAATAATAATAAAAAAAAAATTAAATCGCGTGTAATACTGAAATGAAGTAGACATAGGTGACTACAGAAAAAAGTTGTGCGCAATTTTAAGGGCCAAAAAGATTCTTTATCAATGATTATTATAGAAATATGAAATAAATTTAATATACCTGTAAAATGATCCTGAAACGCGTTACCGGATAATTGTTTGCACAGTTACAATGTATTGGGGGATGGTGTAATGGGTTCCATGGCTCCCTGCCCAAACGTAAGCCATTTCAGTTTATAATAGGTATTTAATTTTATTTAATTGCTTTTAATATTTCATTTGTGGCCGGACTCTAACCGGTTCTTCATCTGTAAATGGATATTTTAAATGAGTTAGTAAAATCCCTTCTGCGGTGAAACTGCCTCGTGCATTAGCCATTCCGGAATCCTTTCACGCAGAGATTGCTATCGCTAGGTGGCGCAGGACAGAGTCTTCCTCCGGTTTATAGAAAGCGCAACGTCTGTTATAAATCAATTAAGGTGGAACTGAATAAAGTTTAATATTTTACCGTTTCTGTATTTCATCTAATTTTGGGTTTTGAGGCTCTAAATTTATAATTTATACGTATGAAATGCTAAATGCTTCTTAAAGTGGCAGGGGGACATTTTTTGTTATGGTTGCAGATGGACTAATTTGCTCTGGGACCCCAGTAGACAATAAAAATAATGACAGGACCCCAGAAAGTTACTGCAGAAGGTCATCACATCACATGTGTAGTCAGCAGACAGCACATACATGGCAGCATTGTGGGGGCACAGAGTGATGGGAGGAGTCTGATATACCATAACCCATCACATCACACGTGTAGTCAGCAGACAGCACATACATGGCAGCACTGTGGAGGCACAGAGTGATGGGAGGAGTCTGATATACCATAACCCATCACATCACATGTGTAGTCAGCAGACAGCACATACATGGCAGCATTGTGGAGGCACAGAGTGATGGGAGGAGTCTAATATACCATAACCCATCACATCACACGTGTAGTCAGCAGACAGCACATACATGGCAGCATTGTGGAGGCACAAAGTGATGGGAGGAGTCTGATATACCATAACCCATCACATCACACGTGTAGTCAGCAGACAGCACATACATGGCAGCATTGTGGGGGCACAGAGTGATGGGAGGAGTCTGATATACCATAACCCATCACATCACACGTGTAGTCAGCAGACAGCACATACATGGCAGCATTGTGGGGGCACAGAGTGATGGGAGGAGTCTGATATACCATAACCCATCACATCACACGTGTAGTCAGCAGACAGCACATACATGGCAGCATTGTGGAGGCACAGAGCGATGGGAGGAGTCTGATATACCATAACCCATCACATCACACGTGTAGTCAGCAGACAGCACATACATGGCAGCATTGTGGAGGCACAGAGTGATGAGAGGAGTCTGATATACCATAACCCATCACATCACACGTGTAGTCAGCAGACAGCACATACATGGCAGCATTGTGGGGGCACAGAGTGATGGGAGGAGTCTGATATACCATAACCCATCACATCACACATGTAGTCAGCAGACAGCACATACATGGCAGCATTGTGGAGGCACAGAGCGATGGGAGGAGTCTGATATACCATAACCCATCACATCACACGTGTAGTCAGCAGACAGCACATACATGGCAGCATTGTGGAGGCACAGAGTGATGAGAGGAGTCTAATGTACCATAACCCATCACATCACACGTGTAGTCAGCAGACAGCACATACATGGCAGCATTGTGGAGGCACAGAGTGATGGGAGGAGTATAATATACCATAACCCATCACATCACACGTGTAGTCAGCAGACAGCACATACATGGCAGCATTGTGGGGGCCCAGAGTGATGGGAGGAGTCTAATATACCATAACCCATCACATCACACGTGTAGTCAGCAGACAGCACATACGTGGCAGCATTGTGGAGGCACAGAGTGATGGGAGGAGTCTGATATACCATAACCCATCACATCACACGTGTAGTCAGCAGACAGCACATACATGGCAGCATTGTGGAGGCACAGAGTGATGGGAGGAGTCTAATATACCATAACCCATCACATCACACGTGTAGTCAGCAGACAGCACATACGTGGCAGCATTGTGGAGGCACAGAGTGATGGGAGGAGTCTGATATACCATAACCCATCACATCACACGTGTAGTCAGCAGACAGCACACACATGGCAGCATTGTGGGGGCACAGAGTGATGGGAGGAGTCTGATATACCATAACCCATCACATCACACGTGTAGTCAGCAGACAGCACATACATGGCAGCATTGTGGGGGCACAGAGTGATGGGAGGAGTCTGATATACCATAACCCATCACATCACACGTGTAGTCAGCAGACAGCACACACATGGCAGCATTGTGGGGGCACAGAGTGATGGGAGGAGTCTGATATACCATAACCCATCACATCACACGTGTGGTCAGCAGACAGCACATACATGGCGGCATTGTGGAGGCACAGAGTGATGGGAGGAGTCTGATATGCCATAACCCATCACATCACACGTGTAGTCAGCAGACAGCACATACATGGCAGCATTGTGGAGGCACAGAGTGATGGGAGGAGTCTAATATACCATAACCCATCACATCACACGTGTAGTCAGCAGACAGCACATACATGGCAGCATTGTGGAGGCACAGAGTGATCGGAGGAGTCTAATATACCATAACCCATCACATCACACGTGTAGTCAGCAGACAGCACATACATGGCAGCATTGTGGAGGCACAGAGTGATGGGAGGAGTCTGATATACCATAACCCATCACATCACACGTGTAGTCAGCAGACAGCACATACATGGCAGCATTGTGGAGGCACAGAGTGATGGGAGGAGTCTGATATACCATAACCCATCACACGTGTAGTCAGCAGGCAGCACATACATGGCAGCATTGTGGAGGCACAGAGTGATGGGAGGAGTCTGATATACCATAACCCATCACATCACACGTGTAGTCAGCAGGCAGCACATACATGGCAGCATTGTGGAGGCACAGAGTGATGGGAGGAGTCTGATATACCATAACCCATCACATCACACGTGTAGTCAGCAGACAGCACATACATGGCAGCATTGTGGAGGCACAGAGTGATGGGAGGAGTCTGATATACCATAACCCATCACATCACACGTGTAGTCAGCAGACAGCACATACATGGCAGCATTGTGGAGGCACAGAGTGATGGGAGGAGTCTAATATACCATAACCCATCACATCACACGTGCAGTCAGCAGACAGCACATACATGGCAGCATTGTGGAGGCACAGAGTGATGGGAGGAGTCTGATATGCCATAACCCATCACATCACACGTGTAGTCAGCAGACAGCACATACATGGCAGCATTGTGGAGGCACAGAGTGATGGGAGGAGTCTAATATACCATAACCCATCACATCACACGTGTAGTCAGCAGACAGCACATACATGGCAGCATTGTGGAGGCACAGAGTGATCGGAGGAGTCTAATATACCATAACCCATCACATCACACGTGTAGTCAGCAGACAGCACATACATGGCAGCATTGTGGAGGCACAGAGTGATGGGAGGAGTCTGATATACCATAACCCATCACATCACACGTGTAGTCAGCAGACAGCACATACATGGCAGCATTGTGGAGGCACAGAGTGATGGGAGGAGTCTGATATACCATAACCCATCACATCACACGTGCAGACAGCACATACATGGCAGCATTGTGGAGGCACAGAGTGATGGGAGGAGTCTGATATGCCATAACCCATCACATCACACGTGCAGTCAGCAGACAGCACATACATGGCAGCATTGTGGAGGCACAGAGTGATGGGAGGAGTCTGATATGCCATAACCCATCACATCACACGTGTAGTCAGCAGACAGCACATACATGGCAGCATTGTGGAGGCACAGAGTGATGGGAGGAGTCTAATATACCATAACCCATCACATCACACGTGTAGTCAGCAGACAGCACATACATGGCAGCATTGTGGAGGCACAGAGTGATCGGAGGAGTCTAATATACCATAACCCATCACATCACACGTGTAGTCAGCAGGCAGCACATACATGGCAGCATTGTGGAGGCACAGAGTGATGGGAGGAGTCTGATATACCATAACCCATCACATCACAGGTGTAGTCACCAGACAGCACATACATGGCAGCATTGTGGAGGCACAGAGTGATGGGAGGAGTCTGATATACCATAACCCATCACATCACACGTGTAGTCAGCAGGCAGCACATACATGGCATCATTGTGGAGGCACAGAGTGATGGGAGGAGTCTGATATACCATAACCCATCACATCACACGGGTAGTCAGCAGACAGCACATGCATGGCAGCATTGTGGAGGCACAGAGTGATGGGAGGAGTCTAATATACCATAACCCATCACACCACACGTGTAGTCAGCAGACAGCAAATACATGGCAGCATTGTGGAGGCACAGAGTGATGGGAGGAGTCGGATATACCATAACCCATCACACCACACGTGTAGTCAGCAGACAGCACATACATGGCAGCATTGTGGAGGCACCAGTGGCTAGCTCTAAGGGAAAGCGGGGATGCACTCACACACTGGGGGTCTCAAGCACAAACATAGACCATCATGCATACTTAAAAACACTCATACACACTACGGGCCTTTTTCTAGTTCACTTTTTCTGACAAAATCCTTCTTAGATGGACAAAACCATGTGCACTGCACTGGGGTTTTACTTCAAAGTGAGATCTATATTGCAGTGTAAAAATAAAGCAGCCAATATTTACCCTGCACAGAAACAAAATAACTCGACTTGAAAATCGAATTCTCTCTGCACATTTTACATCTGCCCCACCTGCAGTGCACATGGTTTTGTCCAGCTAAGAAGGATTTTGTCAGAAAGAGTGAACTAGAATAAGGCCCTACATACATACAAACACTCATACACACTACATACCTACAAACACTCATACACACTCCATACCTACAAACACTCATACACACTCCATACCTACAAACACTCATACACACTACATACCTACAAACACTCATACACACTACATACCTACAAACACTCATACACACTACATACCTACAAACACTCATACACACTACATACCTACAAACACTCATACACACTACATACCTACAAACACTCATACACACTACATACCTACAAACACTCATACACACTACATACCTACAAACACTCATACACACTACATACCTACAAACACTCATAAACACTACATACTGTACCTACAAACACTCATACACACTACATACACTCATACACACTACATACCTACAAACACTCATACACACTACATACCTACAAACACTCATACACACTACATACCTACAAACACTCATACACACTACATACCTACAAACACTCATACACACTACATACCTACAAACACTCATACACACTACATACCTACAAACACTCATACACACTACATACCTACATACACTCATACACACTACATACCTACAAACACTCATACACACTACATACCTACATACACACTACATACCTACAAACACTCATACACACTACATACCTACAAACACTCATACACACTACATACCTACAAACACTCATACACACTACATACTTACACACATTCATACACACTACATACTTACAAACACTCATACACACTACATACCTACAAACACTCATACAAACTACATACTTACCACTTCCGGCAATCGATGCAGAAGACACCACTTCGGGAGGTGAGTATTTACTGACTAACTAAGCAATTGGGAACTTCAAATTGCTTAATTAGCTAGTTAAAGAAATATTTATTATAACGGATGAAAGAAATAAAGTCAGTACTGTCTGATACCTGCACCCTAACTCATACCTCCCAAATGTCTCGATTTTCACGAGACAGTTCATTTCTTGGGGGGACTGTCTCACGTCCCACCTGGGGCCGGCAGTGTTCTGCGGAGGGGGTGAGGGGAGTAGGGATTCCGCACCTGCTACCCGCATGCAAACAGCGTCTATTCAGTAAGACATGGGGGCTGGGTGCATGGCCAGCTGCTCACAGAGCACAGTGGGGAAAAAGAGGGAGTAGCCTTGCGGGAGTAATAGTAGGCCATGCCCACTGTCCGCGAGGTCAAGTCCCCTATTTTCCCACTGTAGTGTCCCTCCTTCTCTTTCACCAATGTTGGGAGGTATGCACTAACTGATGAGCACAGCTGACAGGC
Organism: Crinia signifera; assembly: GCF_055691185.1. Taxonomy (NCBI): domain Eukaryota; kingdom Metazoa; phylum Chordata; class Amphibia; order Anura; family Myobatrachidae; genus Crinia; species Crinia signifera. The sequence goes on from NC_139221.1 coordinate 9,969,597, forward strand.
TCGGGGGCCATCGTAAGCATGCATGAGAGAGCTGATAACACTGAATAGGAGGTGAGGAATAATACCCGAGGGCAGAGGGGCCTACTTGCAAGAGCTTACTATCTAAAGGAGAAGAAGGGGGGCAGACAAGGGGGTCTGTGATGTGTCAGTGTGCTAGGACAGGAAGGGATTTGATAGGCTATGGTAGGGATATAGGTGTGGAGAGACTGTTTGAATCTCTGCAGATTGCTGGAGAGTGTCTTTAGGGAGAGGCAGTGAGTTCCTGTGGTAAGGATCAGCATGAAGGCAGGACTGGTTATCAGTTGGGAAGTGAGGGGGCAGTTATTGGCACTATGTAGCGGTCCGGCGGGAGTGTGGAAGCAGATGTATACAGATGTATCTAATGTAATGCACAATATTTGAGTTGCATCATTTTTCCTCCAAGTATACCCATCCTATGCAGGTGCATTTATGTAGAATATTCTCTCATTGCATTGCTAATAATAAAACCAGCTCGCCAAGTGATAAATTCTGCCGGAGGAACCAGAAGTACAGCTTGTCCTTGGCACATATATTGGCAGCACACGCCAGGTGATTAAACCCGCAGGACAGATATATATACATGCAGTGCATTATCTAGATTACCTCCCAGCCTTTCCCATGTCTTCAGGGTATTTATTTCCAGCTGGAACTTCTGCATCACACGGATATTTCCAGATAATTTCAGCTTCACCCAATAAACAATTTGGGGGAAATTTACTAAATTTTGTATTTGTATTCTTATTACGAATGAATACAATTGCATACGCTGTTTTAGCCATGTGCAAATTCGTGTTCCGGAGGATAATTTACAAAGCAGTCAAATACGACTGCTTTGTAACCCTCCGATGGCGTATACATTCGTATTAGCGGCCATATATACGGCCGCTAATACGAATTTGTAAAGGCCGTCTGCACGGATCAGTCGGAGGCTGCATTGTGTAAAATAAATAAAAAGAGGGACTGCTGATACTTGCAGTTCCACAGTTTTAAAAATAGTAAAATAAACACACACAGATACATAAAAAATAAAACTTTAATACATCCAAAGCCCTTTCATACTGATACTTACTTATCTTGAGCCCGTAGGTAGGTCCCTGGTTCCGGGGCTCCATGGTCCAGGGGTCCGGGGCTCCATGGTCCAGGGGTCCAGGGCTCCATGATCCAGGGGTCCGGCTCCAGGGTCCAGGGGTCCGCCGAAATCTATAGGGGACCTGTGGAAGGAAATTCTACTCACGGGTCTCCTCTGGCGTAGATCTGTCCTCTTCTCTCCGTAGTAGTCCTCAGGTACTTGGCAAAATAAAAAAAAATCGACATCCCGGGACCAGCGAACAGGAGAAGCGCTGAAGGTTCATCTTCAGCGCTTCTCCTCCGAATGATTTTATTGGCCACCTAGCAGCCAATCAGGAGCCAAATTTTGTGGCCCCCAGACTCTGATTTACCTGGAGCCCCTTGAATGGTAAAGCAGGATGACCATCAGTGGCTGAAACCATTGATGTTCCCTTGCAGATGGTTTCACACCATCGAAGTAAATCATCAATGATACCATCATTGGTTAACCCAGAATGGCCACCTCCAGCTCGTTTCCTGTTGATAGTTATTAGTTACCAAGACCTGAGGTCTATATAAGCAGCTTCCGGGGAACCACGGTGTGGGCGACATGAGTCAAACCATTGAGAGAGATAACGTGGAAAACTGGTCCACAGCAATCTCTCACTCTCTCTCTCTCGCTCTCTCTCTCTCCCTCTCTCTCTCTCTCAATCTCTCTCTAAGGTTTAATACAACTCCCCTTATTGACACTTTATTGAGTGTGTTCCTGTGAACCATCAGTGGTTCTGAAATGTGCTCCTGAAGGCACCCTGCAGTCCAGGTTTCAGGGATAACCCTGCTTGTGCACATATATTATTAAACCGACTGGTGTACTAATTAACTCACCTGTGCCTAAGCATGGATATTTTTAAAACCTTCACTGTTGAGGTGTTTTGAGGGCCACAGTTGGGGACCCCATCCTATTGCGTTATCACCTGTGTTGACCTTGTGAGAGGCCTTCTAATACCACTTTCCCACCAAAATCCAGGAATCTGGAGTCTGATTCTGGTTTGCTTTGTAAGCTGCAAAGATCGGCAGCAGGGACAGCAGAGCAGCACAGCAGCAGACACACGGCCAGCTTGGCAGCAGGGACAGCACAGATGCTGCCAGCACAGCAGCAGACACGTGGCCAGCTTGGCAGCAGGGACATCAGAGCAGCAGACAGCTCAGCAGCAGAGTAGCAGACATGCGGCCAGTTCGGCAGCAGGGATAGTGGAGCAGCAGATACGTGGCCAGCTCACTACCAGGGACAGCAGAGCAGCAGTCACACGGGCACCTCAGTAGCAGAGCAGCAGACACACGGCCAGCTCAGTACCAGCGGAGCAGCAGACACATGGCCAGCTCAATAGCAAGGACAGCAGAGCAGCAGACATATGGCCAGCTTAGTAGCAGGGACAGCAGAGCGGCAGACACGGCCAGCTCAGAGGTAGGGACAGCACAGCAGCACACACAGGGGCAGCTCAGTATCAGGGACAGCAGAGCAGCAGACACATGGCCAGCTCGGCAGCAGAGGCAGCAGAGTAACAGACATGCTGTCAGCTCGGCAGCAGGGATAGCGGAGCAGCAGACATGCAGGCAGCTCAGCAGCAGACACACGGCAGCGCAGTAGCAAGGACAGCGGAGCAGCTGTCACATGGGCAGCTCGGCAGCAGGGGCAATGTAGAAGCAGACACACTGCGAGCTCGATAGCAGGGACAGCAGAGCAGCAGACACACTGGCAGCTCAGAAGCAGACACACAGGCAGCTCAGTAGCAGGGACAGCAGAGCAGCAGACACACAGGCAGCTCAGAAGCAGGGACAGCAGAGCAGCAGACACACAGGCAGCTCTGAAGCAGACACACGGGCATCTAAGTAGCAGGGAAAGCAGAGCAGCAGACATACAGGCAGCTCAGAAGCAGACACACGGGCAGCTCCATAGCAGGGACAGCAGAGCAGCAGACACACAGGCAGCTCAGAAGCAGACACACGGGCAGCTCCGTAGCAGGGACAGCAGAGCAGCAGACACACAGGCAGCTCAGAAGCAGACACACGGGCAGCTCCGTAGCAGGGACAGCAGAACAGCAGACACACAGGCAGCTCAGAAGCAGACACACGGGCAGCTCCGTAGCAGGGACAGCAGAGCAGCAGACATATAGGCAGCTCAGTAGCAGGGACAGCAGAGCAGCAGGGACACGGGCAGCTCAGTAGCAGGGACAGCAGAGCAGAAAACACAGGGGCAGCTCAGTAGCAGGGACAGCAGAGCAGCAGACATACAGGCAGCCTATCCTAGCCTATCCCTCCTCCTAACCTCTTTTGATCCTCCTATCCTACCTCCGTTCCTACTTATCCTATTGTTTTTCGTTTTTTTCGTGAAAAAAAAAAAAAAACATACAATGAATGGGCAGCCTGTGATTGGCTGAGCGCTCTCTCAGCCTGTCAGCAATTGGCTGAGAGAGCGCTCAGCCAATCACAGGCTGCCCATTCATTGTATGGGCTTTTTTTTTTCAGTACTGACAGCTCCCGGCTCCCCCCGCCCGGCTCTATGTTACTGCCGCCTGTGTCCCCCGCAGCGTCCGCACTACTAGCAGCGTGCGTCCGTCCCCCAAGCCGCCTTGCAGCATCCCCCGCCCGCCACCTCGATGTCCCCGGGCCCCCTTCTCCCTCCACATTGTAGCTCCCCGGGAGTTGCAAATGATACATCGCATGCGATGTATCATTTGCAAAACTTGGCACATCAAGTGCCAAATCGTGTGTCCCCCATTCCCGGGGAGCTGCAGGGGGAAATCAGGTCCGACTTGTCCTTAGGACAAGTCGGACTAATGTATGGAGGCCTTAAGGGGCCCTTTACACAAATGGCCCAGCCTACAGATCCCAGAAGCGATACAGTTGAGATATATATATATATATATATATACAAACCTTGTCAGCACGGAGATCAATGTGGCCCATTGGAGGCTAGGGCTGGGGAGATCCACTACCAGAATCCATTAGCCATATCCCAGTATACAGTATTGATACCAGCGCTTCTCCTCTGGCCTGGGAAATAACTGGTGCAATTCCAAAGGCATCAGTATTTAACCCCTCGCATTCCCAGGCATCAAGCTAGACTTCACCAAGCAAGGTGTCACTGTCATAGATCATTTTTTAAACACATTTGTGCTAATGAATGGATCAGTCCCACTTATGGATTTACTAATGTATGGGCCTTCTCCTGCAAGTACGAGGATTGGGAATGGCATGCGCCCAGCAATATATTTATATCAGGCAGGTGATGACCACTGATAACACCAGGTAGCGGGAAATCAATGGACCTGAGGACTGGTGTGGGAACATTGCCCCCTTCCTAACGGCCACGGCCCATTTCAGGAGCGCCATGAGGTATGGAGGTGTATACGGACACTTGTGTTTTGGTTTTAAGCGTTGGCAAAACTGCCCTCAAGTGTTTTGGCTCAGATTTGGTTTTGGATTTCTTGAAAATGTGGAAAAACAGCTAAAATCCTGTCATTTGGACCCATATTTGTTCCTTCAGTATTAACAGCGGTAACAGACATTTCCAGTCTATTTTGGTCACATTTGCCTGTGTGAACTCAGGACTCCGCTCAACTCGGAATCCGTCAATTCTGGTAACTTCACATTTCTATAACAACAACACCCATCTCTAGTAACGGTAGAGTAACAGCTGAGGGTGCGGACGTGATTATATCATCCCAATCCGCGATGGGATTATTGGTTAATGGAGATATCAATTATCGCATGCCAGGACAGAACTTGCCAGAAAGAAATGTCTGTCCCGGCAAATGCCATCTGTATTAATCGGGGTAGTTTGTGTGAAGACAATACCCTGCTCTGCATCTTATCTCCCCATTGTGACATACAACCAGGGCCGGTGCAAGGCACTGGAGCGCCCCAGGCAGGGGGGCACCCGGTGCTCACTCGCTCCACAGGGGGGGTGATGCGGCCGCCGCCGCCACTTCGTTCCACCGGGGTTGGGGGGGGGTGCAGACGGTGGGAGATTCGGGGATAGAGGGAGCAGTGTATCGCTCTACAGGGGGGTGAGAGGGAGCAGCGTCTCGCTCCACGGGGGGGGCAGCATCTCACTCCACAGAAAGGGGGGGGGGGAGAGGGAGTAGCATCTCACTCCACGGGGGGGTTGAGATGCGGCAATGGCCACAGCGGCTCTCCATGGGGGGGGGGGGGGCGGGAGATATGGTGATGGCCGCAGCGGTTCTCCATGGGGGGGGGAGGGAGACACTCACCTTGAGCTTGATCCAGGGGCTGCTCCCAAGTGGCCGCCCTCCAGTGGCCGGCGCCCTAGGCAATTGCCTAAGGCTGCCTAGTGGTGGCACCGGCTCTGCATACAACCCCCCACACTGTGGCCCCTGCACTACCGAGTATACTCACACTGGCGTGAGCCCAGCTTAGTGCAGGAGTCGGCATATCGCAGAGAGTAATTACGCTCTCTGAAGATGGCATTATTATCACAGGGCTCACTGCTGTATTTTATGAAACTAGCACCATCTTCAGATGGAGCAGCATGTAGTGCCAACCTGACGCAAGACTTCTTGGACAAGCGCATAGTGCATACTCACTGAATGATGTGGACAATTTATCGTTACAATTCACTGTGGAATGGCAAATCATCCAAACAATTGTCTAGTGTGTATACAGCTTAACAGCGTTTCCTCAGCAGTTATTTTGTTTTTACACTTTACATATTAACGTTGTTAATCAGGTAACACATTTTTATGTAACTGTAGACACCCAAAGGAGGAGTTACCTTATGGATGCGGTGGGGGTTGTGCTTCCCCGATTTCACGGATCTCAGTCTGGAGTCTTCTCTTGATACAGGAATGAATACAGAACACTCGACTACTGGGTTAGGTTGACCTTTTATTTCAGAATCTGTCCCTGAGGACGTCAACCTCTTTCATTGAATAATTTAACAGTATTAAAACAACAAGTGAACAAAGTGCAATAGTGTAGACAACATGAAGGAAATGTTTTACCATACTATTAGATAATGCATAGAAGGAAACGTTTTACCATAACACGACAATGCATAGAAGGAAATGTTTTACCATAATACTAGACCATACTCATTACTCATAAAATCAATCAGTGCTTCTCACATCTATTCACCATAGACTCTTGGCATGCACATAACCTAAGGTTACCGGCAACCATTACCATTAACTAAAGTCCCGGACTGCAGGTCCTAGTAACCTGACCCGTGCACAGGGATTTCGGTGGGGCCCAAACGGTGATCCTATCTGAAGATGGGCCAGGGGAAACAAATAGAAGAAGGGCTCTTGGTTTGCTGTGAGTGGGGTCGCTTTACTAGGGCGTGGGTGACTCCCACTTGGAGTCCTGGAAGGATTAGCTCAGTCTCAGGTGTTGGTAAGGAGGCCTTTGGGCCCTTATAGTTACCCTGTTTCCTTACCGGCAAGGGGAATGGGAGAGGGGCCTTGGTGGCCAGGCTGTTACTGCCTTTTCTATTCCTAGCAGTGTTCAGGTCACCAGGATGGGCCTCTGGGACAGGCGTCTCAATGGGGAGATAGTCTATGTGCCTTACTCAGTGGGCAAGTGACTGACAAACAGTGCCCTTGGGAGAAGCTATAGCAGGGATACTGTGACTGGGTGCCCCGAGAGCTGACCTACTCTTGGCGTCTTCAGAGACGGGCAAGATGGCGGCCAATGCGAATGGCGGGGTATAACCCGTCTTGCTCTCTGTGTCACGCTGGCTGTGGTAGCGGGGGTCACCACCTTCTCCGCGGCCTTTCGGATGCTGGGCAGCACACTCCGCTGTGCTGTTTCTGTCCCTTTGTGTATCACAGGCACCAGCGTGGGTTGGGCGCCTCCACGCTGCTCTCCATGTGCCTCTGTAGGCGGCGGGGGTCGCGCGCTTCCATGCGCCGCGTCACTTGGCCCGGCGCGGGTGCTGGAGGTCGGCGGGGGTCACTCACCCGCCCCTCCGTTAAGTCTCTCCCCAGCGCGCAGCTGTCCTGCTGCTCGCGCTGCCGGTCCTCGCCTCACACGCTCCGCAACGCTGCTCCTGCACACGTGCATCCAGCCTCTTTACTACTTCCTCCTTCCTTCCGGCTCCCTCCTAGTCTCTCTCCTCCAATCAGGTACGCTCCCTGACCTGTCCATCACGGGCTGCCGCCGGATTAACTCTATGTGCGCTGGCACTGACAGTTCTGGGGCTTACATAACATTTGATTAGATTGTAGATCTGCCGCATAGAATTCATTTGTGTTCTGCGCAGAGTCCCAGATCAATCAGCGCAGAAGCATGAAGGGAAACTGTAACAATTCCGGCTCTGTAGAATGCAGAATTTACAGATAGAAAGGGGCTGATTCTGTCAGGCATGTATCCATCATTTGCCGCAGCCTTTATTTATTGATACTGTTAAAACTGAAATAACGCATCAATAATTATATACTTTTGTTATACTCTGTTTTCTCAAATATTGTTATTATTGCTGCAGATGACTTTAGCTTGTTGCACAATGTACTATTCATTGCGTATGAGGCCTTCCCTTTGCGCTAAACAGTTATTATATGTTAGAAGCAGCAGCCATTTTGTTAGGCATGACTTGCATATCTCGTTACAAGATGGCGTGTGGAGTCAGAATACTGCTGAAATAAGTAATTTCTTATGAGATATTGTTTTGGATTTCTGGGTTTAAGAATGCCTTATTGATGTAACAGAGAACAAGGACAGACACCTAGACTCCACAAACTGAATAAGATGGGAACAAGGCCACACATGCGTAGACCCACAAGGCCACTGAAGTTGGGTGTTGGGTTAATTATGACATCATGATTGAAAGCAGAGCTTTCCAATAAGACTCAATGCTTATGAGTAATTAATTAATTAATGTGATAAAGGTTTAAATATCAGAGTGATAGAAGGAGGGGGAAGGCATTTGAGGAAGAACACGCAAGCACGGGGGGCTGGAGGTAACTATGAAGGAGGTTTAATCATGGCTGATCACTGTCCTTGAAAGGTGTCCATTTTGATTTGATTTAGAATTACTGTTTAAGTATTAGCTAATCAATTTTATGTTTCTTGTGTTAGTCTGCATTTGCAAATACCTGTAATGAAGCTATTCTTTAAGTAAAGCATTGTCATACCTTTTATAACAAGGTTGTGTGGGTGTGCAATCATTTCAGCGTTGCCGTTATATTTAAAGGTAATAAAGTAAATAAATTTGGTTTGGGTTATTTATCATATCTAATCTTATCAGATAAATATCTGGTTTATCAATACATATATTATTTCAGAGGTATACATTCACCCCAGGTGCTGGTAAGATAATTAGAAGGTGGTTTTCCAGCTTGCAGATGCCCTGATGTCCATCAACAAATGTACAGTAGCGCAGCTCAGGGAATAAAGGAGGAAGTGACATCACTTGCCAGGAAGTGACATCACGTGTAAGTGGTTGCCAGGATTGGCTCCTATTGAGGTGACTCATCAATGGTACATCTGTGGGGTGACTGCAGAATCAAGTTGGGGGATGTGATAAGAAAAAAATCTTACAAATTTCATTTCGCTTTTGCATATTTTGCATCCGTGTGCCTTTGTCGCGCCCACACACCTATGCCATCCACCAAGCTCTCGCCATCAGAAGACGCCAAGTTACACAGCCCCATATAAACATTATTGGCGTTGACATTGTTTGTGCTGTGCTCTGCAGCTTTAAGCTTTAGGAAATGACCTTTTTTTTTTAGCGAAGGGTTTAGCGACGCGCTCTCCTGCACCTGTGTGTCCCTCTTGAAATAGCAGTTGGCCGTTTCCCTTCCTATAAACGCACGTTCAATGGGCCATCATTTATAAACCTGTATTTGTTTAGCAATTTTCCACTGCAGCCGTTTCGCAGCGGTCACATTAAGCCGTAATAATCCTTTAGGCACTTGCAGCTGAGGACGGAAGATTTATGTTCTTGCGTCATTTCTGCTTAATAGAAATAGAGTGTTCCAATATCTGAGTAGCAGCCGTGTACGCGATACTGCTGCCGCACAGAGCAAAGGCCCGCGAGGTCCTCTACGTCGATATCTACTCAGCCTCTGTTATTACTGACGAAGGGAAAAACAAAGGGTTTGTGGAGCGCTCAGGATAATATTTGATTATTCAATGAATAAAAGTGCTTAAAAAATAAAAAAATTATGATCAGATGGGTATCCCATGAAAATACAAGTTAATTTAATTATACACATATATGATGACAGTTAATAAAATAGTGGATAAAAATGATATTGCAATATTATATGGCCCTTTTTGGCAAAACAGAATACACCACTTAGAAAGGACATAAAATACTTAAGTGAGTCCTGCTTGTTCCAAAGGTATGCTCTCCTCCCAAAGGATATTGGTGATCCCCACAATTGGAATGGGACAAATAGGGATGATCCGGATTAGGCTGGAACTGGGGTGTCCTTAGTTCCTGCTGGAGGCCTTGGTTCTTTGATCCACTGGTGGGCAAAAGGATGGAATAAGGTACTTGTTTCCTAGCACGGCCAGAACGATCATAATCGCGGTCATCGGGGCCATCGCGGGCATCGCATGCGCAATAGAGAACAATGTTAAATGCCTCAATTTACCCGCGATGACCACGATTTCCCATAGGAAACAATGTTAAATGGCTCAATTTACCCAAATTATCATAGGAACAATGGTAAATGGGCCAAAAACACCCCGGAACATTGAAATGTCCCCCCAAAAGTATTTTACGCCACCACGTGATCAACGTGAACCCGAAGCGTGGCGAGCGCAGCGAGGCCGCGAGGGGCGGCGGTACGCGTCCTCCGACCTTTTCATACCCCCACTATCCACTAGGGCGTGGAGTGAGAATAGAATAGTGTGGCGAGCGCAGCGAGCCACCGAGCCCGAAGCGTGGCGAGCGCAGCGCGCCCCGCGAGGGGACGCGGATACCTGTGAAGCCCGCGAAGGGACGCGTTTACCTGTGAAGGTATCCGCGTCCCCTCGCGGGGCTCGCTGCGCTCGCCACGCTTCGGGCGCGGTGGCTCGCTGCGCTCGCCACACTATTCTATTCTCACTCCACGCCCTAGTGGATAGTGGGGGTATGAAAAGGTCGGAGGACGCGTACCGCCGCCCCTCGCAGACTCGCTGCGCTCGCCACGCTTCGGGTTCACGTTCATCGCGGGACGGCGTGAACTACTTTTGGGGGGACATTTCACTTGTCAGGGGGGTTTTTTGGGCTTTCTGGCCCATTTACCATTGTTCCCTATGATGATTTGGGTAAATTGACCCATTTAAAATTGTTTCCTATGGGGAAATCGCGGCCATCGCGGGTGGACCATTTAAGCATTTTTAAGCGCACACGACGCGACCGACCCGATTTTTCACTGTTTTCAATGCATTTCAATGGAAAAATCGGGGGCATCGCGTCGGTCGCGTCGCAGGCCACTCAAATTACCCCCGATGGCCAAGATTTGTGGCCGTGCTAGGAAACAAGTACCTGGAATAAATTACCTCACTTCTCGGATCGGCTCTAGTGATTTAGCAGGTGGTAACCAAATTTGTAATCCAGTCTGAGGGGTTCCGGAGAGGGTATGGGGGGGTCCGTGGGGGAACAGGAGGAGTAGCTGATTTAAGGGGATAGTATGGAGTAGTCCAGTGTCCAAGTGGTGCAACAATGCCTGACGCGTTTCGTTGTGCTAAGACAACTTTATCAAAGGTATTACTGACGCATGGATCCCGATGCAGCCGCCATGTTGGTCCCAGTTGGTTTATGGGCGCAGGTTGATTGACAGTTCAGGGACCATTTGTGGGTAGTTATAACAACGCGGGCACGGCACATCAGCTTTATAGGCACGTCAGAGCCAGTGACTGAGTCTTTGTACATCATTTCGATGGTACCTACTCTCCAGGAACGGCCAGGAGGATCGCCAAATATCGGTTGTGCTCCCGGACCCCAGGAAAGGTGGGCAAGTCTCACAGACCCCCATCCAGCTGCTTACACCACCAGCAACTGCCCACGTACAGAGCACAAGTGGGCAGTCCGAGGGAGCCTGGTGGTGCGATTCATGCAATGGTGGCATGGTAGCCGAGCCCCCACCCTCCTTTGCTTCCAGAACGCTCCCAATGCTCCGCACAGGGTAAGAAAAGTCTGCAGGTTTGGCGCTAGTGACTTAGGGGGTCATTCTAATTGACTTGGTAAGCTGAGAAGCTCGCAGCCTACTGTCCCTGTGGCACCGGCAGCCATGCGAGGGGATGTGTTACGAAGACTCATCCCCACACATGTGCCTGCAGCAGAAGTCATTCGATAATTGCTGACCATCGAATGATTTCTCCTGCCTTCGCAAATATAAGTCAATGGAGAGACTGACATATATATATATATGTGTGCAGGCCCCCGGGACAAAGACAGGCTTCGGCCTGCACAGGTACCCATGGGAACGCCCATGAAGCTCTGGGCATTTCCACATCCAGCACCACCCCCCCCCCCCCCCCTACCTGCCCCCTTCCCTCCCTCCCCACTGAAAATGGTCCGGCGACACTGTAAATCGTCAAGGCTGTTTGCATTCGGGGTTTGCACATGCTCAGAAATGCAACCATCAGGTAGGTGCCAAAATCAGTTCACTCCGTGTGAACCAGAATTGCCCCTAAGTTCCACAAGCCATCCTGAGTGGCCATAGGTTAACTCCTCAGAAGGCCGCTTCCTTGTACTCAGATGCTTGGATGTGCCTACGGTTGGCGCCTCAATACAAATTCTAGCGGCTGTGACATTTGCAATAAGCAGAGCAGAAAGGTGCCGCCCAGACATAAAGAAAAGACACCCCCCCCCCTTGAAAAATTTAACATTTATTGCAATTAGTGAGATATTGGCAGAACTATTCGCAAAGATCGAACCATCTTCCATTCCATATATTTCTGGGCTCTTTGGTCCCGTATAGTAACCTTTTCCAGATGTATTCGCTCATTTCTTTTATCTACCCGTTAAATCCGCAATAGCTATAAAACCACCAGAATATTAGAATGTTTTTCACACGTCCTTTGTCGCTGAATGGCAAACAGCGCCTTACTTCCACATTACGTTTTCATTAGCCGCATTAATATCACTGTAATCCAACTGGCAACCTTTCAGCCTTTTCATTTAATCCCTTTGTTAATGCATCTCCAGATTTAATTCAATAAGTAAGAAACCCACATGGTGCATGACGGCCTCTTCCCCAGAGCGCCGCGGACTGACTCATTCTTCGCTAGTTACTGTAACAAGGTTACGTCTTTCTCTGTCAATGACAACAATGCGATTACTAGCCCAGTATAGAGCAGCCCTTCTTGTGTTCCACGACTATTGTATATTAAGTCATTCAGAAACTTGGAAATTGTAGAATGAATAGAGTGTCGCAGCTCTTAAACTGTTCTGCAATGTGTCCTTATTATTATATTGTAGGTTTTTTGGGTTTTTTTGTTGTTGTTTTTCTAACATACTCTCATAAGAGATTCATGCCATTAATTTGCCGGATCTCTACCTACTGAGCCCAAAGCTGTACACATGGCTTTTTCTCTATTTCTTCCTACACTTTTTATCTTGTTTTTCTTCCCATATTGTCACTGCCTCCCATTTTTTCTTTCCCTCGCCATTTTTTCTTGCCCCATCCCTATCATTATTTCTCACTTCTATCTTTCCCCTCCCTCTCCACATTATTTCTCTCTCCCCCAGTCTTTCTCTCCCTGCCTATTCCCTCTCTCTCCCCCCCAGTCTTTCTCTCCCCGCCTATTCCCTCTCCCCCCCCCGTCTTTCTCCCTTCACTATTTTCTCTCCCCTAGTCTTTTTCTCTCCTCTATTGCCTATTCCCCCAGTCTTTCTCCCTTCCCATATCTCTCTCCCCCAGTCATTGCAACCGAATGTTAAATTTTAGTTCTAATTTTAACCAAAAAATAATCAGCCTGGTGCCCACCACCCAGGTGCGCCGGGGACAGCCCCGGGCTTCAGAACTGAACGCGTAAACCCTGGGGATCCCCACTCCCCCAGGTACCCCATCCAGCCATGGTGTTCAAGTTTCAGCTGGAGGACCTTGTATAAAAAAGTGTCCCCCGGCCATGTCATAACACTGATGGCTTTTCAAGCCTGATGCCAGTTTCAAAATAAAGGGGACCCCTAGTCTTTTTGTCCACTGTATTTTTGGAACCAGAACCCATCCAAGAGCCTGGGGCTGGTTACGCTGGGGGGAATCCCATGCTTATTTTTAGACACTTTTCTGGATAGAACCATGCACAGATCTCACTGATTTGCACAAATTTTACAGCAATTCGCACCCTACTACATGAGCAATTTTGGCCGTTTTTTACCGAAAAAATCGCACCATAAAATTTTCCAAGCATACAGAAGAAACCATTTATATTTTAGACTATTACACTGTTACGTTTTTTTTTTCTTTTCGGAATAACCCGACGAAGCCATACACCGTTCATAAATGAAATCCATGCTCATCCGGATTGAGGACTCCTATTGACAAAGACCTTCATCTAAGCTCACGGGGGCGTATTGGTATTTTTGGTATTGTATTAAGATTTCATGTGCGGTGAAACATTTTTCCAGTGGTGTTCCAGTTTGGCAGTTTACATTTATTCTGTATTCTTTTATTTTTGTGACGGAGCTTCTGTATTTGCCTCTTCAAACGATCCTGAAGACAAACCAACTCCTTGGTTTATAGATCACGGCCACCAGTTGGGCGATTTCTCTCCGATGCACAAGTTTTGCTTGCGTGAACACAATTAAAGAGCATTTTCCTTGAGTGCACGCTATCACTCTGTGATATCTTTATACATTCTTTTGATCCTTCCACTTTCTGCTGAAGGACCATACACTCCTGATGTAATTCAACAGTGTCTTGCTATAATACTGCATTCCTAGCAAACAGCACATCATTGTCATACTTAGTCATCCGCCTTGAGAAGTTGGACGCAGCAAACGTCAGGCTTCAGACGTCTCAAGGCGCTCAGACATAACTGATAATTAGAGATCTGTTTCTTCTACCACTTAGCTGACATCTTATTTCCCCAAGAGCTGCTCACTGTCATCTTTAATACATTTTTATATTTAAAAAATATATATACAGTACCGTTCAAAAGTTTGGGGGTCTCACAATTTTGTGCTTTACTTGAAAACGGACTCTTATTTATCAAATGAGTTGCAAAATGAAAAGAACATATAGTGCAGACATTGATAATGAATTTTTATTTGAAATAATACAGGTAGTTTTGTCTTTCAAACTTTGCTTTTGTCATACATCGCTGTCCACAGAGACACGGCATGGCACTGCAAAATGTAGTGATAGCCTCCTAACCCCTTTACCTTGTACAAATATCCCACCACCAAAGAAGACCCAGTCCATCACATTACCTCCCCTCTTCCAGCATCTTCTCACTGGTCCTGCATCTCACTAATGTTATTATGCGGGATCCACACACCTCTGTCCAGAACACTTTTTCCCAATCTTCCACTGTCCAATATCTGTGTTCTATAGCCCATATTAATCTTTTCCTTTTAATGGCCAGCTTTGATTTGGCTTTTTCTTTGCCACTCTGCCTAGAAGGCCACATTCCGGAGTCGCCTCTTCACTGTAGACATTAACACTGGCATTTTTCAGCTACCATTTACTGAAGCTGCCAGTTGAGGACCTGTGAGGCATCTATTTCTCAATTAGATGCACCGGGGCCTCCTACTGTACTTCTCTTTCTACTCTGGGTAGAGCCTGTTTGTGCTGTTCTCTGAAGGGAGCAGTACACGCCGTTGTAGAAAATGTTCATATTCTTGGCAATTTCTCATATGGAATAGCTTTTATTTCGAAGAACAAGAATAGACTGTCAAGTTTCACATGAAAGTGTTCTTTTTCTGGCCATTTTGAGAGTATAATCGAACCCACAAATGTGAAGCTCCAGATACTCAACTAGCTCAGAGGAAGGTCGGTTTTATAGCTACTCTAACAAGCAAACCCAATTTCAGCTGTGCTAACATAACTGCACAATGGTTTTCTAATCATTTATTAGTCTTCTAATGCGATTAGCAAACACAATGTACCATTAGAACATTGGAGTGATGGTTGGTGGAAATGGGACTCTATACACCTATGTAGATATTCCGTTAACAAACAGATGTTTGCAGCTGGAATAGTCATTTACCACATTATCAATGTACAGTGTATTTCTGATTAATGTAATGTTATCTTTGAAAAAAACACACTGCTTTTCTATCAAAAATAAGGAAATTTCTAAGTGACTAAAAACTTTTGAATGGTAGTGTATACATATATATATATATATACTAGGTGATTCATCGCACCCTACGTGCGCTCTTCACACCGTCGTAAGGGGCTGCGCCCCCTTAATTTGTGAACGTTTATATATGAGAAATATGGTTAGAATTGTATGAAAGATGCCCTGTATTGCAACTTGGGTGTCCGCGAATCGCGGGAGGGGGGGTCGCGGGGGGTGCCGCGAATTGCAGGAGGGGGGGTCGCGGGGGGTGCCGCGAATTGCGTGAGGGAGGGTTGCAGGGGGTGGTTGCTGCGAATCGCGGGAGGGGAGGGGTGGCAGAGAACCACGGGAGGGGGGGTGGTGGGTTGCCGCAAATCACGGGAGAGGGGGGCTGCGATGAATCGTGAGAGGGGGGGTCGCAGGGGGGTGTGCCGCGAATTGTGGGAGGGGGGGTCATGGGGTGGGGTGCCGAGAATCGCGGGAGGGGGGTTGCGGGGGGTGGGTGTGTGATGCAAATCACCACAAGAAAAAATCAACACAGAAAGGTCAACACATGTAAATGTTGAAATAAGTGTGGCACTTCATTGGTGTCCATGTCGACACAGGAGGATGAATATGAAAACATTAAAAAAATGAAAAATAAATCTTCAAAAACTCATGTCAACCTTTTTCATTGTCGACCATAGCCATGTCAGTGTTTTGCATGTGACATTTAATCCTGGGGCTGGCACGAATCGCGCGCGGGGGGGGGGGTGCCGCGAATTGCGGGAGGGGGGTCGCGGGGGGTGGGTGCCGCGAATCGCGGGGTTCACGGGGGTTCCGGTGGGGTTTGCCGCGAATTGTGGGAGGGGGTTGCCGGGGGGGGTGCCACGAATCGCGGGAGGGGGGGTTGCAGGGGGTGTGTGACACAAATCGCCACAAGAAAAAATCAACACATGAAGGTCAACACATGTAAATGTTGACATAAGTGTGGCACTTCATTGGTGTCCATGTCGACACATGACAATGAATAAAAAACATTAAATGAAATGAAAAATAAATTTTCAAAAACTCATGTCAACCTTTTTCATTGTCGACCATAGCTATGTCAGTGTTTTGCATGTGCCATTTAATCCTGGGGCTGCTGCAAATTGCGGGGGGGGGGGGGGTGGCGCGAATCGCGGGAGGGGGGTCGAAGGGTGGCGCGAATCGCGGGAGGGGGGTCGGGGGGTGGTGCGAATCGCGCAAGGGGGTGTCGTGGGGGGGTCTTTTTTGCCGCGAATAGCGGGAGGGGTGTTTTTGCCACGAATCGCAGGAGGGGGGGGTCTGCCACGAATCGCGGGAGGGGGGGTCGCGGGGGGTTCTTTTTGCCGCAAATCGTGGGAGGGGGGGGTCGCGCGGGGGGGTGTTTTTGCCGCGAATCAAGGAAGTCACGGGGGAGGGGGGTGTTTTTGCTGCGAATCGCGGGAGGGGGGGTTTGCCGCGAATTGCGGGAGGGGGGGGGGTCGCTGGGGGGGTGTGTTTTTGTGTGGGGCACAGGGGGAGGGGTGCGGCGGGGGGCCCTCACCTGGTGGCTGTGGAGTAGCAGTGCTGGGCAACATGGGGAGGCAGAGGGTGTCTGACACTTTCTGTGGGCTCACAGGGCTGGTGCTTTGTCATGTGAGTCAGAGGCTCCACCCAGCGTTATACACACACTCACACACTTTCAGTGACAGATGTAGCCAAATATATAAGAGATATTTTTTTTTTTTGCAAACATCAGTACAAACCCCCTCCTCTGCTGCATTCATATGATAAACATTTGCTTCTGTTTGCAAAAATACTTCAATAACTGTGTAACACTTATTTATCTAGCTATTAAATGATATGGCCAATTCCAGCTGAACGGAATGACCAATCATTTAAAAACTTACTATGTGTGGGCTTCATAACAATCAGATGCGGGTGCCCATGGCACTGCTTATCCCTTTAGCTGGCGGAATGATCAATGACTCGATCATGGCCATATCATTTTATGTGTAGGTATAATAAATGATGTGGCATCTTCCGCTACCCGCATTACCCACACCTCTGTACCTCGGCCGCCGCACCTCTGCCACTGGCAGACTGAGAGAGAGGCCGGCAGAAGGAAAAAGATTTCAAATGTATAGGGTGGCTGCTGATTGGCTAAGAGAGCTCTAAGGCAGTATCTGATTGGATGCCCATAGCAACATTTCGTAGCAGGGTTGTTTCCGGGTTCAACCCAGGGACCTGGCTGGTGTGAATGGGGTAGGGTATATTTACCCGGGTTGACGGTCCTCGGTGTCCTGTCCGGCCAGGAATCCACGCAGGCGGCCATCGCAAATGACGGGACAGGCAGTGGATGATGTTGACGCAGCTCTCCAGCGGCAGTGAGGGCACCAGAGAGCTGCGTCATCTTCATTCGCCGCCTGTCCCGTCATTTGCGCCGCCGCCTGTGTGGATCCCCGGCCTGCACAGAGGACAAGCAACCGGGGTGAGTATTCTCACCACCTCCTGCCCACCTCCGCCGCCATCTCGCCAACTGCCCGACGCCATCCCACCTCCTGCCGGCCTCCTTCCGACCCCCATCACACACCAGAAAATGCAGGGACTTTTCTGGTGTGAAAGGGGCCAACCCGGGAATGGCCCGGCATGATTCCTGTGCCATATTCCCGGGTACAGTAGGTCCCTGCATTTTCTGGTGTGAAAGGGGTATTAGCCTCCTTCTGTCTAACAAGATACACCTCTTTGTCCTCATTATTCTGCGTCTGCTTATATTTTCTAAAAACCATCTTTGTTTCCTTTCACAATGCTTACTACTTTTGTAAACCAATTTGGCTTATTTTACATGTGAGTAGTTTTGTAAAGCTGAAGTCCATTTCAGAACCTGTCAGCCTTCTGACCTGATACTGAAGGTCTGGGCTAACCTCCAGTGAGACACATACAGAAGAAGAAAACACGTATTAAATAAACATTTAATGTTAGATACGTAAAACATCTCCAGGAAAGGTAAATAAGCCATAATAACAGTTACAGACACTGTCTTCTATATTCACAAATCTGTGTAGGTATACTAGACTGAAACAACCTCACATAGGTAATAACATACAGCGGACAGGACAAACATATATTACCAGTGCTTGGTTGTGTCCCAGTATAGGACTTTCCGGATGGATCGTAGAACATTTCCCGGGCAGGTAAGTAACAGATGACTCTTTCCTGGACAGCAGATGACCATGTCACCACCACACTGAAGTATTATAGTAGTCGGTGAAATAAGCCCCAAAAGATATAACCCAAGTGCCAATGCTGCTTCTGAGCACACGAGTTATTATTCTGTGGCTTCGTCCTGTTCTGGTGGATATTTGCTGCCCTCTAGGGGACACCCTTATAAATGTCATCTCATGGCAGGTTTGTATCTTCTGTCTTCTATTTTATGCCGTTCAAACAGCCACGTGCATTCACATGGGCGGTGTTCTCTAGTGCATTTCTGTGCATGTGCCGGGTGAATCAGAACCATATTTAGCTGTGTACACACGCTCCGATTTGTCCGTTTTCGATTCGATTTTGCTTATAGAAGCAAAATCGAATTGAGGGTTTTTAGGACACTTGCGACTGGCATTCGAATTCGATGCGCGCTCCCGTTTTCTCTATATCGAAAAGTAAAATAGTATTGCATTTGATTCAGTAAATCGAATGTGTACACTGTGCCTTGAATGTAAATCGAATTTAATAGCCAATGCAAAAGAGCAGATCGAATGTGAGAACAAATGGAAAATCAAAGGTACTTGTACCACGGATTGTGAAGGAACTCGGCAGGAGATTGTTCCAAACATCTTGGAGAACTGACCCCAGATCTTCTGTGGATACAGCTTGCTCAGATCCTTCTGTGTCCATGTAATCCCAGACAGACTCAGTGATGTTGGGATCGAGGCTCTGTGGGGTCGTATTACCACTTCCAGGACTTCTTTAAGGAGCCCATACACACTCCGTTGTGGGCGTACGTTTTGTACTTTAATAGTACACATCGCACTGCATGCGATGCAATGAAAAGCTAGTACAAAAAGTATGTGCAGCACATACTTTTTGTACTGTACGATGAGATGCTCGGGAGCGCGCACCTCAAAGTACAAAACGGAGCCGCCGCATTGCAGCGTGTATGGGCTCCTTTACACTAATAGTTCTGAATGACATTGGCTGGATGCCTGGGGGTTTTGTCCTCCTGCAGAATACATTTGGACCCAATCAGACACCTCCCTGATTGTATTGTATGATGGATAAGTACCTGCCTGTAAATCTCAGCATTGAGGACACCATTAGTCCTGACCAAATCCCCAATCCCATATGCTGAAATGTAGCTCCAAACTTGCAAGGATCCCCAGCATGCTTCACTGCTGTATCGGGGAACAAGATTCCTCTGTTACAGCCAAATATCTCACATTGTGACTCATCCGTCCAGCGCATCTTCAACAGACAGTCCCCTATGTTTTCATGCATGACGATTCGCTTGGCCTTGCTTCCACATCAAAAGGTACAGTATGGCTGTTTGACTGCAATTTGTCCATGAAGACCACTTCTGGACAGACTTCTTAAGGTGCACACTGGGCGATATATCACTCGGCAATATATTGCTCTGTGTCCCGTTTTCATCAGCAACCAGAGATGGTCGCTGATGAAAATGACACACTGCCGGGAGAAGAGGCAGGGGGGAGGAGCATGCTCCTCCGACCAGCGACCATTAGGAGACTGAAAACGGGAGCGCACACCCGGTGATAAACGCCGGTGCACACTCCAATCGCTGGCAACATCGTCACTCAGTGACCAGATTGCCAGCGATTTATGCCCATGTGTACACAGCTTTTGAACAGTAGAAGGGTGTACCTGGGTCCCACTGGTCTCTACCACCTCTGTGCCGATGGCACTGCCGGAATCTTTTTGTTAAAAAAAAGACTGAATATTATTTAAAAATTGTCGAATTTCAAACTAAACAGAAATTATTGTCTGACTATAATTAGAACCTGTGCACTGGTCTTCTTCCCCTTTCCCCAAACCTAAATGATTTGTGTAATGTAATACAGTGCGAGTTTGCTGGAGATTCTGCATTACGGCCGAACTCAATGGTTTTTTTTTTAAGCAACAATAATTTACAAGGCATGGTTTCGGCCTTGTGAATGCCTACAACTTAAAAGAGTCAGAGTTCAGACAAAATCCTGCGTCTTTCATCTTGATCGACCACTGCGTCTACGGTCCACAACAATGCCCGTTACTTCTTCAAAGGAGCTTGAAACAGCACATCTTAAAACACAGGTCTGCTTTGAAATCTTTGCCTGGGAGAGACCTTGTTGATGCAGTACAATGACCTTGTGTCATGTTGCTGTGCTGTCTTGCCATGGTGTATGACCTGTGACAACCATTTGCTGAGCACCTAAACTGTTTTTATTATCAGTGTTATGTGTTGTTTGATGATGCCTTGTTTGTTTCTTATGGAAGTGAGCTGCTGTGGTGGCCAGTCAGTAGTGTCCTCATGTATTCTGGGATTGCACACCACAGGGGGCATTGTTAAATTGGCATTTAAGGAAAGGAGGGAGAATGTTTATTTGTTTGTCGGCAAGTTTCCCTAGAGTATTCAGCCCTGTGCTGATCAGCATGGAGCTATTTGGGCACTATTGTCCCCTGTATGGTTCCACCAGTCCTGGCAAGTAATGGAACATTGACAGGACCCATAGGCCCTCTGTTCCCCACTGCTGATATTTCCAGTGATAGCTTTGGCTAAGGATGATGTTTTTTATTTTACACACTGTGTCAGTGATTATACTGTAGAAAGTTGCAAGGTTGCCGGCTGTTACAGTGGGGGACATTACAAAATCAGGTCATGGCTTGTGGCTAGGTATCTATTTCTGGCACCCTTGAGGTTGTTTACATATAATTACATTCTGCAATTTCCAAAGTTGCTGAAAAACTTAAGGAATCCAAGATAAATGCATTCAGCCCAAAGTATGAAATGCTCTGCGAAAAAGGAAAAAAGATAGGGGAGTTGCCTTGGGCTGGACTGAATAATGGACACTACCACATGTAAAGATTCATGTACATTTATTAAACAATAGATATATATAATTATTAACATTATATATATATATATATATACATAGACGGAGATTCAGCCTGGCACTCCACGAGTGACTTGTAGCAGCAGCCGCGGGTGCCTTCCAGACACAATGGATAGATAGTGATACGATACAGATAGAGGCACTCCAGCGGACTTGGTAAGAATAACGAAGTTTACTGTAAAACAGACGTTTCGGGGATATAGACACCCCTTCTTCAAGTGTACAATAACTTATTGTACACTTGAAGAAGGGGTGTCTATATCCCCGAAACGTCTGTTTCACAGTAAACTTCGTTATTCTTACCAAGTCCGCTGGAGTGCCTCTATCTGTATCGTATCACTATCTATATATATATATATATATATACATATATATACACACACACACATATATATATGACAAAGTCATCTGACGAAACGCGTTAGGGCGTGGCCTGCTGACGCGCTCTCTGTGACTGACTCCCGGCTGTCCTCCCCACTCCGGCGTCTGTGAGTGTTGCCCCGCAATCCAGATCGGCTACAGGACGGATGTCCCGGATGTTAGCAGCTTTGCCGTGGTGTATGTATATACCTGCTGCGCTCGCCACGCTTCGGGCTCGGAGGCTCGCTGCGCTCGCCACACTTTCTATTCTCAACTCCACGCCGACGTGGATAGTGGGGGTATGAAAAGGTCGTAGGACGCGTACCGCCGCCCCTCGCGGGCTCGCTGCGCTCGCCACGCTTCGGGTTGACGTTGATTGTGAGGTGGCGTTAACAATTGTGGAGGCCATTTCACACTTCAGGGTGCCTATTTGGCCTCTGTGGGCCATTTAACATTGTTCCCTATGCAAAATCGGGTCAATTGGGACATTTAACATTGTTCCCTATGGGAAATCGCGGTAATCGCGTCGGTCGCATTGCATGCGATTTTTTGGTACATGCGATGCCCGGGATGGGCGCCCTTCTAGGTAAAGAGTACCGAATTCTCTAATTATATCTGATTTATTATATATGTATGTTATATTGTTCAATAAACGTACATGAATCTTTATATGTGATAGTGTCCATTATTCAGGACTATGGGGGAAATTTACTAAAGGAAATTTATAAAAAAATAGGTGTATTTGTTTCCAGAAATACACTTATTTTTGACATTTACTATCCCGAAAATACGGCAATTCGTAGTCGTATTGATGTGCTATCAATACGAATAGCCATATTTTTGGGATAGTAATGTCAAAAATAAGTGTATTTCTGGAAACAAATACACCTATTTTTTTACAAATTTCCTTTAGTAAATTTCCCCCTATAGATCTTTCTTTTTTAGCTATGAATTGCTCTGCGCCCTTATTTGCCCTCTGCTGCCACCTAGTGTCTGTTTTTGAATTTGTGACTTTAAAAAACAAAATAAAACCCCTAATAACATGTTAATATTTCCAGACAGTGCATGGAATGTTGAATTGAAGTTCCCAGAAAGAGATGGCACAGAAAACAGGGAAGTCGTTCCAAATGGGAATCTTCTTCAGTAATTGTATCATGATGAGTCACTGAGACCAGATCTGTCTGCAACCTGGACTCTCTGAATGTTCCCCTTTATGCTTGCTCTGTACCCTATTCTGTCTTCTGTATTATACCCTGTTCACACTGCAGCTCTTAAACGGTATATTGGCAGGTTTATTTTGCCTTGCAGTGTGAAAGCTCCAGGGTGCTTATACCGGTATTTCTTAAACGGCTAAAAAAGCAGTACCCGTTTCAGAGCCCTTTTTTTGGCAGTGTGAACGGGTCTGAAACAGTATTTAGGACCCTGGCAGTAGTGATCACCGATCTGGTCCGGCTCTGTGCATATGTAATGAGCAGGACCCAGTGCAAAGAAAATTTAATGAGCGGGTCCCCGTCCCCTGCATATATAATGAGTGGGTCTGCTCATTACATATGCAGGGGGTGGGGACCCGCTCATTAAATATTCACTGCACTGGCTCCCGCTCATTACATATGCACAGAGCGGGAGCTCAGTGGCGATAAGTGTGCCAAAGTCCGCCGGCCGCTCCACACCTCTTTCTGCCAGCCGGATCCCCAGGCTCCCATAGTATCACCGCCGCTAGCCAGCTCCACCCGGGGCCTGCCTCCGTACTCCCCTCCACCATGTTCCCGAAGGCAACCTACATCAGGTAAACGGCATCATTGCCGATCAGTGGCCCCGTGCTTTCACACCGCAAACCTGCTTATAGCTGGTATAATACCGGGTAATATGTGCGGTGTGAAAGGGACATTAGCCTGCATGGACCCATTTTAAGTAATGTTTTATATACCAGGTCGAAGCAGGATTTGCGGTGTGAAAGCAGCACAACACTTCATTCCTCATATTACTGCATTTCTGAGTCATGAATGTTCTGGACTTGTTGACTCCGTTTCACATAAAATGCTCCCAACTTCATGGTGCCCAGTGGCTGCTCCTGCCTTTAGACTTAGGGGGGGGGGGGGGGGGGGGGGGGGCTGCAATTGCCTGGGTACTACTCGTTGCAAACAGAACACAACATACAGATAATTTACTTTATATCACCTTAAACTATGGAATAAAGTAACCTTCATTGTGATTGCTCTGTACCAGTGTTTTTGTGCATATACTGTAAACAAATGATATTCCCGTATGCACACAAACACAGGTACAGAGCAAAATACACACTTTGAATAACTTTAATATTAAAGTACAGAAAACTCACTGAAGTCGGGGCATGCTCACTGCAGAGGATTTGCTTCTGCTTGGCTGCACAGGCAGCAGCCCATGGAAGCACTGTAGCTCTGGTAATGTGCACAGAATGGCTTCCTGCTGGAAAGCTATTGCTGGCAATGCTCCATGTACTGGCAGCCCCAAGTAGGGGAGGAGTTTCAGTCCTCTGTATGATGGGCAGTAGCAGCTGCCAATAGGAAGCTACTACATGCTGAACTCCTCCCCACATGAGAGGAGGAGGACTGGGAGAGACACAGACAGCCAGCAGAGAGCCCAAGAGGTAGATCCCACAACCCCCCTCCCCCCGCAGGTAGAATGCGCACCCCCTCTGGTGTGACTGTGAATGCACGCGCACACACCAGCACTCTGATGCTGGCTGGCTGTTTTACACTGGAAACCTCCTGGTTTTCACTGGAGGGGCTGCAGTCCTGCAGCCCAATAGCAGGAGCCGCCACTGATGGTGCCCGAGAATGTGATGGTGCCACATAAAGAAGAATATGATAAATAATGGACAGCAAATAGAGACGGGCTTACACCTGTCACATGGGGTAAGTATACACAAATGAGCAGAAATACAATGTGCGTGCAATTACCAAGGGCCTGGGGACAGTACAGTACACAGAACTAAACATTGTAGTAACTGAGAAACAGCACAGCTAATAACTCGCAACACTATGCTCAGTACACAATACAGCTGGGATGTAGGTAGGGTGGCCAATCCCGGGATTGGTGGGATCCCAGGATTGGGCCCCCTAAACGCCGGGATTTCAATCCTGGGATTTCGGGATTAGACTGCGCATGGGCAGGTGCTCAGACGCTGCCCGGTTTCTCCCGTCCCCGGCAGTGGCAAGGTCAGAGGTCACGTTTTGCAGGCCACATAGCTGCACAGCCCGCCTCAGCCTGGGCGCGCTGCCCTCCCGTCTCCATGAGCCCCGCCCACCAACCTTGGCTGCATCGCCCACCCGCCCCGCACATGTAAGTAAATATATGGGGTGGCCGAGGCAGGTTTTTTGGTATTAGGGAAGCCAATCCAGTGATTGAAAAATGCCCCGGGATTGGCATCCCTAGATGTAGGGAAGCAGAGGTGGTGTCTGTGTACTACCAGGGGCAGCGCTGTACATAGGGCACACATTAGTACAATACAGGGGACACAGAACATTACAGTGACTGAGACACTACAACAGCACAGGTAACAGCAGCACAATGCTCAGTACACAATACAGCTGGGATTAGGGAAGCAGAGGAGGTGTCTGTGTACTACCAGGGGCAGCGCTGTACAGAGGGCACACATTAGTACAATACAGGGGACACAGAACATTACAGTGACTGAGACACTACAACAGCACAGGTGACAGCAGCACAATGCTCAGTACACAATACAGCTGGGATGTAGGGAAGCAGAGGAGGTGTCCGTGTACTACCAGGGGCAGCGCTGTACATAGAGCACACATTAGTACAATACAGGGGACACAGAACATTCCAGTGACTGAGACACTACAACAGCACAGGTAACAGCAGCACAATGCTCAGTGCACAATACAGCTGGGATGTAGGGAAGCAGAGGAGGTGTCCGTGTACTGCCAGGGGCAGCGCTGTACATAGGGCACACATTAGTACAATACAGGGGACACAGAACATTACAGTGACTGAGAGACTACAACAGCACAGGTAACAGCAGCACAATGCTCAGTACACAATACAGCTGGGATGTAGGGAAGCAGAGGAGGTGTCTGTGTACTACCAGGGGCAGCGCCGTACATAGGGCACACATTTCAATACAGGGGACACAGAACATTACAGTGACTGAGACACTACAACAGCACAGGTAACAGCAGCACAATGCTCAGTACACAATACAGCTGGGATGTAGGGGAGCAGAGGAGGTGTCCGTGTACTACCAGGGGCAGCGCCGTACATAGGGCACACATTAGTACAAAACAGGGGACACAGAAAATTACAGTGACTGAGAGACTACAACAGCACAGGTAACAGCAGCACAATGCTCAGTACACAATACAGCTGGGATGTAGGGAAGCAGAGGAGGTGTCCGTGTACTACCAGGGGCAGCGCTGTACATAGGGCACACATTAGTACAATACAGGGGACACAGAACATTACAGTGACTGAGACACTACAACAGCACAGGTAACAGCAGCACAATGCTCAGTACACAATACAGCTGGGATGTAGGGAAGCAGAGGAGGTGTCCGTATACTACCAGGGGCAGCGCTGAACATAGGGCACACATTAGTACAATACAGAGGACACAGAACATTACAGTGACCGAGACACTACAACAGCACAGGTAACAGCAGCACAATGCTCAGTACACAATACAGCTGGGATGTAGGGAAGCAGAGGAGGTGTCCGTGTACTACCAGGGGCAGCGCTGTACATAGGGCACACATTAGTACAATACAGGGGACACAGAACATTCCAGTGACTGAGACACTACAACAGCACAGGTAACAGCAGCACAATGCTCAGTGCACAATACAGCTGGGATGTAGGGAAGCAGAGGAGGTGTCTGTGTACTGCCAGGGGCAGCGCTGTACATAGGGCACACATTAGTACAATACAGGGGACACAGAACATTACAGTGACTGAGAGACTACAACAGCACAGGTAACAGCAGCACAATGCTCAGTACACAATACAGCTGGGATGTAGGGAAGCAGAGGAGGTGTCTGTGTACTACCAGGGGCAGCGCCGTACATAGGGCACACATTAGTACAATACAGGGGACACAGAACATTACAGTGACTGAGACACTACAACAGCACAGGTAACAGCAGCACAATGCTCAGTACACAATACAGCTGGGATGTAGGGGAGCAGAGGAGGTGTCCGTGTACTACCAGGGGCAGCGCCGTACATAGGGCACACATTAGTACAAAACAGGGGACACAGAAAATTACAGTGACTGAGAGACTACAACAGCACAGGTAACAGCAGCACAATGCTCAGTACACAATACAGATGGGATGTAGGGAAGCAGAGGTGGTGTCTGTGTACTACCAGGGGCAGCGCCGTACATAGGGCACATATTAGTACAATACAGGGGACACAGAACATTACAGTGACTGAGACACTACAACAGCACAGGTAACAGCAGCACAGTGCTCAGTACGCAATACAGCTGGGATGTTGGGAAGCAGAGGAGGTGTCCGTGTACTACCAGGGGCAGCACTGTACATAGGGCACACATTAGTACAATACAGGGGACACAGAACATTACAGTTACTGAGACACTACAACAGCACAGGTAACAGCAGTACAATGCTCAATACACAATACAGCTGGGATGTAGGGAAGCAGAGTAGGTGTCCGTGTACTACCAGGGGCAGCGCTGTACATAGGGCACACATTAGTACAATACAGGGGACACAGAACATTACAGTGACTGAGACACTACAACAGTACAGGTAACAGCAGCACAATGCTCAGTACACAATACAGCTGGGATGTAGGGAAGCAGATGAGGTGTCCGTGTACTACCGGGGGCAGCTCATTACATAGGGCACACATTAGTACAATACAGCGGACACAGAACATTACAGTGATTCAGACACTACAATAGCACAGGTAACAGCAGCACAATGCTCAGTACACAATACAGCTGGGATGTAGGGAAGAAGAGGAGGTGTCCGTGTACTACCAGGGGCAGCGCTGTACATAGGACACACATTAGTACAATACAGGGGACACAGAACATTACAGTGACTGAGACACTACAACAGCACAGGTAACAGCAGCACAATGCTCAGTACACAATACAGCTGGGAAGTAGGGAAGCAGAGGAGGTGTCCGTGTACTACCGGGGACAGCTCAGTACATAGGGCACACATTAGTACAATACAGGGGACACAGAACATTACAGTGACTGAGACACTACAACAGCACAGGTAACAGCAGCACAATGCTCAGTACACAATACAGCTGGGATGTAGGGAAGCAGAGGAGGTGTCCGTGTACTACCAGGGGCAGTGCTGTACATAGGGCACACATTAGTACAATACAGGGGACACAGAACATTACAGTGACTGAGACACTACAACAGCACAGGTAACAGCAGCACAATGCTCAGTACACAATACAGCTGGGATGTAGGGAAGCAGAGGAGGTGTCCGTGTACTACCGGGGGCAGCTCCGTACATAGGGCACACATTAGTACAATACAGGGGACACAGAACATTACAGTGACTGAGACACTACAACAGCACAGGTAACAGCAGCACAATGCTCAGTACACAATACAGCTGGGATGTAGGGAAGCAGAGGACGTGTCCATGTACTACCAGGGGCAGCGCTGTACATAGGGCACACATTAGTACAATACAGGGTGCACAGAACATTATGGTGACTGAGACACTACAACAGCACAGGTAACAGCAGCACAATGCTCAGTACACAATACAGCTGGGATGTAGGGAAGCAGAGGTGGTGTCTGTGTACTACCAGGGCAGCGCTGTACATAGGGCACACATTAGTACAATACAGGGGACACAGCACATTACAGTGACTGAGACACTACAACAGCACAGGTAACAGCAGCACAATGCTCAGTACACAATTAGGGATGCCAATCCCGGGGCATTTTTTCAATCCCGGAATTCGGGATTGAAAAATGCCCAATCCCGGGATTCCCGGGATCCCGGGATTGGCTTCCCTAATTAAAAAAAACCCGCCTCGGCCGCCCCGCATGTTTACTTACAGATGCGTGGAGCGGGTGGTCGAGACGGGGAGATGGAGCCAGGGTGGGAGGGACGACGTGGGTTGATGCAGCCCGGACTGGTCATCTCATCTGGTGGGCAGGTGAGCAGGCGAGCGGGCTGGTCCGCGCCGCGGTCTTCTGCCTGGTCCACTCAGCAGCAGTGCGGGTGGGCGGACTTGTTTTTTGGTGCCCGGCAGCCTGTGCGGCCTGCGCAGCGTGACCTCTGACGTTGTCACGCTGCGCAGAGTCGCGTTGCCCGGGACGGGAGAAGCCGGGCAGCTGCTGAGCACCAGCTCAGACGCTGCCCGGCATTAGACTGCGCATGCGCAGTCTAATCCCGAAATCCCGGGATTGGAAACTCCAATCCCGGGATTGAAATCCCGGCTTTTTGGGGGCCAAATCCCGGGATCCCGCCGATCCCGATCCCGGGATTGGCCACCCTATACACAATACAGCTGGGATGTAGGGAAGCAGAGGAGGTGTCTGTGTACTACCAGGGACAGCGCCGTACATAGGGCACATATTAGTACAATACAGGGGACACAGAACATTACAGTGACTGAGACACTACAACAGCACAGGTAACAGCAGCACAATGCTCAGTACACAATACAGCTGGGATGTAGGGAAGCAGAGGAGGTGTCCGTGTACTACCAGGGGCAGCGCCGTACATAGGGCACACATTAGTACAATACAGGGGACACAGAACATTACAGTGACTGAGACACTACAACAGCACAGGTAACAGCAGCACAATGCTCAGTACACAATACATCTGGGATGTAGGGAAGCAGAGGAGGTGTCCGTGTATTACCAGGGGCAGCGCTGTACAGAGGTCACATATTAGTACAATACAGGGGACACAGAACATTACAGTGACTGAGACACTACAACAGCACAGGTAACAGCAGCACAATGCTCAGTACACAATACAGCTGGGATGTAGGGAAGCAGAGGAGGTGTCCGTGTACTACCAGAAGCAGCGCTGTACATAGGGCACACATTAGTACAATACAGGGGACACAGAACATTACAGTGACTGAGACACTACAACAGCACAGGTAACAGCAGCACAATGCTCAGTACACAATACAGCTGGGATGTAGGGAAGCAGAGGAGGTGTCTGTGTACTACCGGGGGCAGCTCCGTACATAGGGCACACATTAGTACAATACAGGGGACACAGAACATTACAGTGACTGAGACACTACAACAGTACAGGTAACAGCAGCACAATGCTCAGTACACAATACAGCTGGGATGTAGGGAAGCAGAGGAGGTGTCTGTGTACTACCGGGGGCAGCTCCGTACATAGGGCACACATTAGTACAATACAGGGGACACAGAACATTACAGTGACTGAGACACTACAACAGCACAGGTAACAGCAGCACAGTGCTCAGTACGCAATACAGCTGGGATGTTGGGAAGCAGAGGAGGTGTCCGTGTACTACCAGGGGCAGCACTGTACATAGGGCACACATTAGTACAATACAGGGGACACAGAACATTAAGGCCCATACACACTTGACGATTTTCAGCTGAAAATCGGTCAAAACGGGTGTTTTGACCGATTTTCAGCTGAAAATCGCCTAGTGTGTATGGGCCAGAGATCCCCGACTAGCGATGATGCGCGCTCCCGCATCATCGCTAGCGAGGTGGAAAGTCTGCTGGTTTTACCAGCACATCTAGCGATGATGGCTGGTTTTTTAGCCATCATCGCTAAATGTGTACGGCAGCCGGGCTGAAAGATCACAGACTTTCAGCCCAGCTGACCGCCCGCTCCCTCCCCCTGCTTATACTCACCTCTCCTCGCTCCCACGCTGTCCGGTCACAGGCTGCAGACATGTACGCAGCGCAGCCTCCTCTCCCCCTCCTTCCGGCTACACAGCAGCACGTCGGAGCGCCCCGCCCCCCAGCCGAACGCCCCACCCCCAGCCCACTGGCCGCATCCTCCCTGCTCCTCCGCTGACCACCAATGTTAAAGGCAGTAATATATACATTGCTGGCACATGCCAGCAATGTATATATTTCTGCCACCACTGGCCACCAATGATATTTATAATGCAGTAATATATACATTGCTGGCACAGGTCAGCAATGTATATATTACTGGCACCACTGGGCACCAATGTTATTAATAAGCCAGTAATATATACATTGCTGGCACAGGTCAGCAATGTATATATTACTGGCACCACTGGGCACCAATGTTATTAATAATCCATTAATATATACATTGCTGGCACATGCCAGCAATGTGTATATTGATGGCACCACTGGCCACCAATAATGTTAATAATGCAGTAATATATACATTGCTGGCACAGGTCAGCAATGTATATATTACTGGCACCACTGGGCACCAATGTTATTAATAATCCAATAATATATACATTGCTGGCACATGCCAGCAATGTATATATTACTGGCACCACTGGGCACCAATGTTATTAATAAGCCAGTAATATATACATTGCTGGCAGAGACCAGCAATGTATATATTATCGGTGCCACAGGGCACCAATGATTACGTATTAGCAAGTAATATATACATTGCTGGCACAGGCCAGCAATGTATATATTCAGGGACATCTTAATGCAAGGGCTTGATGGGCAGTTGCCCTAGGGCCCCATAATCCTAGGGGCCCAAGTTCCAGTAGCGGACTGTGTCGGGTGGCAGGATGGCATGTGCCCCCCCCAGCCAGTACACTATCCGTCACCATCACCGGCCACCCTTACGCTGCCGTCACCCACAATCCGTCACCATCACCCACTGCCCATCACCCTCACGCTGCTGTCACCCACTGCCCGTCACCCTCATCCACCACCCTCATGCTGCTGTCACCCACTATCCATTACTATCACTCACTGCTCGTCACCCTCACACCGATGTCGCCCTTATGCTGCCGTCACCCACTATCCATCGCTATCACCCACTATCCATCGCTATCACCCACTGCCCATCACCCTCATGCTGCTGTCACCCACTATCTGTCACTATCACCCACTGCCCGTCACCCTAATCCACCACCCTTACACTGCTGTCACCCGCTATCCATCACTATCACCCACTGCCGATCACCCAATGGTGTGTGG
This sequence comes from Crinia signifera, assembly GCF_055691185.1. NCBI lineage: Eukaryota > Metazoa > Chordata > Amphibia > Anura > Myobatrachidae > Crinia > Crinia signifera. Next base: position 10,001,514 of record NC_139221.1, read on the forward strand.
CATATTGTGTAATGGGCGTTCTAGTATGTGGTATAATGTGTAATGGACATGATGGTGTGAATAATTTTCTCCCTACGTGCACGGCTACAAATAAAATGTTTGCCGTGCACACGGGTGGGATTTTGCCAGCAATCAGTTCTGAATCAGGCACCAAGAACAGGAATGCACTGATTAAAATGGACACTGCTCCCACCCTTGGAATTCAAACCCAGCCCATTATGTAAATAGCCTTGTATATGAAAGATTTTCAGCAAAGTCTTTCGCCTCCTGAAAATCTCTCGCTCTTTGAGGAAAATAGTCTAGTGTGTACGCACTACTTTGGTGAAAGATATATCTATCAAAGATTTTGGCAAAGTCTTTTGAAATGAAAGTCTACTAGTGTGTATGGGCCTTTACAGTTACTGAGACACTACAACAGCACAGGTAACAGCAGTACAATGCTCAGTACACAATACAGCTGGGATGTAGGGAAGCAGAGTAGGTGTCCGTGTACTACCAGGGGCAGCGCTGTACATAGGGCACACATTAGTACAATACAGGGGACACAGAACATTACAGTGACTGAGACACTACAACAGTACAGGTAACAGCAGCACAATGCTCAGTACACAATACAGCTGGGATGTAGGGAAGCAGAGGAGGTGTCCGTGTACTACCAGGTGCATCGCTGTACATAGGGCACACATTAGTACAATACAGGGGACACAGAACATTACAGTGACTGAGACACTACAGCAGCACAGGTAACAGCAGCACAATGCTCAGTACACAATACAGCTGGGATGTAGGGAAGCAGAGGAGGTGTCTGTGTACTACCAGGGGCAGCGCCGTACATAGGGCACACATTAGTACAATACAGGGGACACAGAATATTACAGTGACTGAGACACTACAACAGCACAGGTAACAGTAGCACAATGCTCAGTACACAATACAGCTGGGATGTGGGGAAGCAGAGGAGGTGTCCGTGTACTACCAGGGGCAGGGCCGTACATAGGGCACACATTAGTACAATACAGGGGACAAAGAACATTACAGTGACTGAGACAATACAACAGCACAGGTAACAGCAGCACAATGCTCAGTAGTACACAATACAGCTGGGATGTAGGGGAGCAGAGGAGGTGTCCGTGGACCACCAGGGGCAGCGCTGTACATAGGGCACACATTAGTACAATACAGGGCACACAGAACATTACAGTGACTGAGACACTACAACAGCACAGGTAACAGCAGCACAATGCTCAGTACACAATACAGCTAGGATGTAGGGAAGCAGAGGAGGTGTCTGTGTACTACCAGGGGCAGCGCTGTACATAGGGCACACATTAGTACAATACAGGGGACACAGAACATTACAGTGACTGAGACACTACAACAGCACAGGTAACAGCAGAACAATGCTCAGTACACAATACAGCTGGGATGTAGGGAAGCAGAGGAGGTGTCCGTGTACTACCAGGGGCAGCACCGTACATAGGGCACACATTCGTAGAGTATTCTGTAGGGCACAGATTTTCAGAGTCGGTCCTCATTACCCCACACAGTGCATGTTTTGCAGCTCTCCTCACAGAATCACAAGTGAAATAATTAGCTCCACCTGTGGATCTTTTAAAATGTGTCAGTGAGTAATGGGTGCAATGATTAATGAGTGCACCTGTGTACCTGCCGGATGACCTGGAAAATGTGAATTGTATGGGGTCCCGAGGACCGAGTTTGAGAACCCCTGTTGTAGGGGAATGAGAGGGGTTAGGCAGAAGTGGTGTAGCGGGAGAGGAAGATAAGTCCGGCTGCAGAGTTGAGGACAGACTAGAGGAGGTAAGCTGGCAGGGTGGGAGGCCAGTGTGGAGACTGTGACAGTAGTCCGTCCGTGAGATGACCAGTGAGTGCATAGTAAGTTTAGTCACCCTCTAGGAGGACATGCCTGAGGCGAGCAATGTTGCGTAGCTGGAACTGATAGGATTTAGCCAGGGATTGGATGTGGGGGGAAAAGGAAAGGAGGAAGTCAAGACTTAAGCTGGGTGCACATATATACAACCCTGTTTTCTTGCGACCGTTCGACCGACCAAAGACACGTCGGACCGTCCACAAACACCAGCCGATATGCGCGTACACACCTGTACAATTTTACTTGCGACGTACGATGTACTCCCGTCCAAACAGTCACAAGAAAAAGATTGTACCACCGTACACACTCTCTCGATTTGTGCTATTGACACAATATATATAAACAAAATTATCATAATGGGCTGGGTTAAGGGCATACCGAAACAAAGAGGCGTGACCACAGAACCTAAACAAAAGTCGGGGTACGCAGCCGGCAGGGTGACTATGGACAGATACCGCAAACTGACTGTAGACGATTTCCGCCGTCTTTATTGCAGTTTGCATATCTGTCCATAGTCACCCTGCCGGCTGACTGTCGAGTGCTTTCCCCCGTCTTGGGGTGCATGTATTATTATTTCTTTACATTAACATGGGGAGATGTGAACGCTTCTTGTGCTGTAGGAGAGATCATGCAGCTACAGAACGCCCACATGGGCGTTCCAGCTTTGGCAGTATAATCACAAGAACGGCCAGCATATCCATCGACCGTGCGTACACACTGCAATTTTGTTCCGATATGGTCTCGTCCTGTCGGATGAAAATTAAACAGCAATGAACCTTCGACCAACCGAGTATGGACGGACAAGACCGTTTATCGATCGTACGGGACAGCATACACACCTATACAATCGAACGGCCGTCCCAGAACGGAAGAACGGCCCGACGATTGTATTTATGTGTACCCAGCTTTACACCCAGGCAACAGAGTTGGGGAACAGGAGAGATAATGGTGTTGTGGACAGTGATGGAGACATTGGAGGGGGGGGGGGGGGGGTTCCATACCTCTGGAATTCTCTACCTATCAGACTCTCCATCTCCATAAACCCTCTGTTTATGGCACATCTATCCCTTCTGGGTCACTCCTGTCTGTCCCTTCTTTTTGGGACGTTACCGTGTCCTGCCCAGGGCCAGCAGTTTCCCGTAGCGTGGGGTGGCAGTTAGGAGCCTCCCCCTATCACCCGTGAACATACATTGTGTGCATGGGCACAGCATCTATTCCTTCTTTTATAATTTGTTTGTTGCTTAGGTGCTGTGGAACCCTTGTGGCGCCATATAATAATAACATAACACAGCACATAGGCCCTTATTCTGATCGGTGCGTACTTTCCCGAATTCTTTCGGATGGCGTTTTTTAGCCGTCTGCGCATGCGTGGAGAACGCGACGCGCATGTGCCACGCATGGTCTCCGTACATGTTCTCACTAATCCCGTACAGAACTGTGCACCGCATACATTCGGCCAATAGGGGTGTGTTATGGGCGTCATGCGGAATGACACAGGGGCGTAGTTTCAAAGTGGGCTAAACTGGGCGGAAACATGGGCGGACACGGGGGAGTACACATATTTTGGTAGGCTTGCATTCGGACAGCACGCCGAATGCACGCGAACAAAAAGGGAAGAAATGTGCGGTGTCCAAAAGGCTACTCTTGCTTTGCGGACACCACTCGGTCATGCGCTAGGCAATCGGAACGCCTAATCAGGACGGACGCACCTCAACCAATGTCACCTGAACCCAATACAATCACATACTTTACCCATTACTTGTTAATTACACGCTTCTCACTGCTACAATTGGAAGCATTGCAGCTTAAAGGGAACATTACATGCTGCACTTGTCACACACTTTAACACTGCAAATAATGCACACAACTTAATAATATTAATACTAATACACATGCCACTTCTGCATGTCTAAATTAATACAGACATTTGTGGGGCCAAAATAACATTTATTAAACAAACTTAGGCAAAAAATGAAAATACATAACAAAACAATTGGTACCATACCAGGACCAAATAAAATAAGAAAGAATAAATAGCCACAGCAGCATCATTGGGAACACATCAGGTGGCTTCACAACAAAAGTACAGCACCAACACTTCAAGTACAGCACACTGAAACAGGGCAACAGAGGAACCAAACATGACATTTGAACCGCGGGCAAAAGTGGTGACCCTGGGCACGGATTTGGACACAGGATGCTGACACACACAGCTCAATGGAAGATTTGGGAAGACATAACGGTGGAGATTAATGGGGACACAAGTTCATTTGCGAGCACGTTTGCCCCTGGCAGGCTCCTTGCCACGTGCAGCAGCTCTTTGGCCTCGTCCACGGCCAGAGTCCGATGGTGGCTCATGTGGAGCACGTGCTGGGGAGGGGGGGGATGTTCTTCCCCCTCTGGCAGCAGGGAGTGATGAGGTTGGTAATGCACCCGAAGCGGGTGACATTAGGGCCCTATTGCTGGTAACTAGCTCCACCATAAGTTCATTATGGCGGAGGAGGAGGTCATTTTGCCGCAGGGCTTGATCAGCCAGCACCTGCAGGCTACCAGCAATAGCTTGTTGGCTGCCAGCCATAGCTTGCTGGCTGGCATTCATAGCCTGCAGACTCTCAGCAATACTCTGCTGGCTGGTGGTCAAACCCTGCAGCACCTCCTCGGCCCTACGCACCCGCTCGAATGCCGACTCTCCCTGCTGCACAATACTATCCAGCACACGGCCCCACATGGACAATTCAGCCGCGGACAATCCCACCGGCTGCTGCTGCACGGGCCTGCTACTGGGGCCAGGTGGCACAGACTCCACAACCTCCTCAAGAGAATTTTGACCAAGCGGTGGCGATGCTGTTGAACAAGAAAATTGAAATTACCACACATTCCATGCAAAATGTTAAACATCTACTTATGGCCTGGCAAATAATTACCTTCTAGAGTAGAAGCCATCACTTCCGCTGGGGACTCGCTGTCTATAGTGCTCACCCCCCGGACCTCCTCCGCTGCTATACAGCACTGGGCCATCTCTTCCAGGGGGGTGAGCTGCAGCTTGCCAGGCATGGGGCCAGCCCCAGAGGTCTGGCTGTGTTGCCACCGCTCGGTCAATTTCTTCTTGAGGTTGCCTTTGAAGTCGTGCCACCTGCAATCAAAGTGTACATATTAATACATGTAACTCCTCATGTTTGCTGTAGCACCCATTGCAATCTGAAACATAATACATGTGCCTACTGACACCAAACTTACATTATATTCTTTTTTCAAACCAATCCTTAGAAGATACAAAAACAGTCACCCTCCAATAACTATCAATTCAATGTCATGGCCTACATGTCTGTGCGTCCAAGCAACGTGAACACCCATTGCCCAACTAGATCTAATATTGAATGTAAACATTACTGGACTTGTACTACTCTAATGTAACACACATGTACTTGCCTCTTCTTAACATGCTCTGCCTGTCAAACTTGTGGAGCCACTGCATTAATCTCCGCCGTTATCTCCTCCCAGATCTTCTATCTCCTTGTGTGTGTCAACTTCACCGCTGGACACTCAATTAAATCACGTGCCCGGGTCACCAGGATGTCAAGCTCCCGCGGTTCATATGCCATGTTTCGTGTTGTGGGTTCCCGTGTTGCCCCACTGCGGCCACGGGCACGGGCACTGCCACTGCCACGGCCACGGCCACCGGTTGCTGTACCTGAAGTGCTGGGCTGGCTACTCTGTTGGGAAGCCACCTGCTGTGTTCCCAATGATTCTGCCGAGGATGGCTCAGCTGCTGATTGGCCTGCTGTTGATGGGCCAGCTCGGTCCTCTGGGTTGAGGGGTACATAGGTGGTGTTGGCCTCCATGCGGGCCAACAGATTCTGCACCACCTGCTCTTCCTCTAAGTCTGAGCCTGCCATGTTTGCAACAAGTGTTTGCCTTTCTAGGACCACTTTAAATACTATTTCTGTAATTGGCGTTAATCAGCTGCAAGCTGCGTTCCGTACGGCCGCGTCCCGTACGCCAGCGTCAACCGTGCGGCGCATACGGGCCGCCCCTTGGTGTGGAAAAATATTCCCAAAAAACCTGGCAAACTCAGTAAGTCTGATTTATTTGCTAAATGCAGATTCCAACACCAATGACCAAATACAACTGAGGTCAGACATGACATGTATATTTGAATGTACTTCTGTACTGTGCACTTGTTTGCTATGTAGTACAACTGACACTCAGTGGCGTAACTACAGGGGATGCAAGGGGTGCGGTTGCTATGGGGCCCGGCCGCTCCAGGGGCCCGCGTGCCCAGCAAGCAACCCCCTGCACCAAGTTTGTCTCATCTGCAGCGTGCTGCCTGCGAGCGGCCGACTATGGCACCGGCGGCAGTGACAGACAGGGCCCCCGGCCAGCAGCAGCTCGGCGCATACGATATACACAACCCCCCCACACCCGCCCAGCAGCAGCGTGCTTCTAGGACTCGGAGCACCAAAGTGCCGGCGGCAGTGACAGGGCCCCCGCCCGGCAGCAGCGCGGTGCATACTGAACAATCTGACAGGAGAGTGGACACAACCCGCCCGCACCCACCCACCCAGCAGCAGCGCGCTGCCTGCTAGGAGCACCATAGTGCCGGCAGCAGAGCAAACCACCCAGCCACCAGCATTGTGAGCCTGGAGATGGCCGCAGCACCCAGCATGCGGTAAGCTTACCTGAATGTGATGGTATTCAATGGCACAAAGGGTGACGGTGGGGGGAATTGGGGTATATATGTATTGAGTCATTATATGGATTGATTGATGTGGGAATCAGTGTATGTATGGACGTATATGCAGTATGTACTGTTTTTATGTATGTATGTATGCATGTGGGAGGCACTGTATGCATGTATGTGGAAGGTAGTGGATGTATGAGGAAGGCTATGTATGTATGTAATGTATGTGTGAGGAAAGCAGTGTTTATATGTGGAAGGCAGTGTACGTATGTATGTATTTATGTGGAAGGCAGTGTATGTATTTATGTATGGTATGTACAGTATGTATGAGGTAGGCAGTGTATGTACAGTATGTGTGAGGAAGGCAGTGTTTATATGTGGAAGGCAGTGTATGTATGTATGTATGTATGTATGTATGTATGTATGTATGTATGTGGGAGGCACTGTATGGATGTATGTGGAAGGAAGTGGATGTATAAATAAGGCTATGTATGTATGTATGTAGTGTATGTGTGAGGAAGGCAGTGTTTATATGTGGAAGTCAGTGTACCTATGTATGTATTTATGTGGAAGGCAGTGTATGTATGTGTGAGGAAGGTAGTGGATGTATAAATAAGGCTATGTATGTATGTACGTACAGTATGCATGAGGTAGGCAGTGTTTATATGTGGAAGGCAGTGTATGTATGTATGTAGAAGACAGTGTATGTATGTACAGTATGTATGAGGTAGGCAGTGTATGTACAGTATGTGTGAGGAAGGCAGTGTTTATATGTGGAAGGCAGTGTACCTATGTATGTGTGTATGTATGTATGTATGTATGTATGTATGTATGTATGTAGAAGGCAGTGTGTGTATGTATGTATGTATGTATGTATGTGGAAGGCAGTGTATGTATGTGGAAGGCAGTGTACCTATGTATGTGTGTATGTATGTAGAAGGCAGTGTATGTATGTATGTATGTATGTATGTATGTATGTATGTATGTGGAAGGCACTGTGTGTATGTATGTATGTATGTATGTATGTATGTATGTATGAGGTAGACAGTGTATGTATGTGTGAGGAAGGCAGTGTTTATATGTGGAAGGCAGTGTACGTATGTATTTATGTGGAAGACAGTGTATGTATGTATGTGTGAGGCAGTGTATGTATGTGGAAGGCAGTGTGTGTATGTATGTATGTATGTATGTATGTATGTATGTGGAAGGTAATGTATGGATACCTACGCTATTAGGATGCTGGCGGTCAAAAGACTGATCTTGGCACCCCGAATCTGAGAATCATGACAGGGGTTTCGTAGCACCCTTCCCCTCTTCCTCTACCCTCCTAACCCTCCTTTACATCAGACTAACCCTTCCGCTCCCCACTAGTGCATAAACCTAACCCCCCTTTGAAGTACCTAAACCCGCAACCTAACACTAACCTTCCCCTGCAGCCTAAGTCGCCCCACTAGTGGCTAAACCTATCCCCCCTTTTCCCAGCCTCCCGCTCCCCACATACTTACCATTTGGGATGCCGTCTGACAGCATTCCAGCGCCGGTCTTTCTGAAGTCCTGATGCCAACATCGGTATACTGAATTTTGTTATCAGGACCGCCAGGATGCTGACTGTATGTATGTATGTGGCAGTATGTGTGTGTGTGTGTATATGTACATAGATCTATCTATCTATGTATGACCTGTATATATAAGAGCAGCAGTGTATGGATGTATATATGAGATGAGATTCAATGAAATACAAAAGAGAGAATGCGTGAGAAATAAAGATAGAAATGCAAAGATGAGAGCTGAGATAAATACATAGTCCTACCCCTCTGCAACAGATGGAAGCACAGTGACCAGCACTGTCCTGGTGACCCCATCACCCACACTGCCCTCGCCAGCCAGCACCCGGGACACACGGAGTTTCAATAAAGGATAACTATTAAAAAAAAATCTTCATGCTGACTTTATTGGGTACCTGAGTTGGGGGGCGGGGGGGCCCTTAAGAAAATTTGCTATGGGGCCCACAAAGTTCTAGTTACGCCTCTGCTGACACTACCCATTCCATATGTCAATCCAGTCCACCACTTAGCCACAAGTAATCAGTGCTAGCATCCAAATCACATGTGAAAGGTCTCCAAATTCAGCCTGGATGCTAGCTACTTTTCATTCCACCTCTCTAGTATGGCCCAGTAGAAGGTAAGTGTACACATGGCAGCATGGGCAAATTTTTGGAAAAGGTCTGGCACTATTTGCTATGTTTCTGTTGCATAGCTTTCATTATAAAATACCTGTTTACTACCTTGTTGAGTTAGGTGTTAGTGTCTAGTGATGCACACTATTTCACCTGTTGCTTATACCCATGTTTGGTGAATGTTATAGATTATATATAATGTGTTTACATCTTAGTTTAGACTGTGTGTTTAGGATGGGGGTGCGATGCAATGGGTTAGCCGTATGTTCGGGCGCATACACGCTGTTAGTGTAAAAATGAACAATAAAGTTAATACCAAATATCACTCTAACCAACCAATGACAGCACATGATAGTTTGATTAGTGCCACTCCTAAAATGGCTTCCTACCAGCGTGCAGAACCCTTCTCCACTGCGGAGCTACTGGCGCTGGTAGGAGTGATGGAGAGGAGACTGGGGCAGGCAGGCCCCTTCATTACAAATAGGGACAAGCGCCGGGCATATGTTGCGGCCCGGCGCCGCATATTCGCCCGCACTCATGTGCGGAGGACCATCGCCCAACTGGAGAGGCGATGGTCCGACCTGCGGAGGCGGGAGCCGGAGCGTCTGCAGGCTCTGAGGCGGCGTCTGCAACGCTGTAAGTATTTTGGGCAAATACATATAATTGACAGAGGCCAGGATTCGGTCTGGTTCACAATTTTTAAAATGGAGAGTAACAAACAGGCAGCCAATCAGCTCCTACCTGGCCTTTTACAACTACAGTCTGTGACATGACAGGAAGGATCTGATTGGCTGCGTGTTTATCACTCTACATTGTATCACTTTTGAAGGCTAGTGCATCTAGGCCATTGAGTGTTTGCATTTTAACATTATTTAATATTAATATTACATGAGGTCAATTGGGTGTTTATGACATAGAAAAGCCATATACTATATGTGTGATATATAACACATATATAATGTGGTTATGAGATGTACTTGTTAGAGTAATTTAAATGGGAAATGACACTCACCCATTTTGTTTGTTTAACCCACAGCGCGGGAGAGAGCCAGACAGGCCCGTCAGGAGGCCCAGGAGGTGGGCAGTGCGGAGGCCAGACAGGAGGTGGGCAATGAGGAGGACTCCCAGGAGGTGCCCATTGAGGAGGCCAGACAGGTAGTGGCCATTGAGGAGTCACAGGCCCACAGCTACGTGACAGAGGAGGACACGGAGGAGGCACAGGAGGTCGGCCAGGAGGTCGAAGTGGAGGAGGAGGAGGTGCCCCTACCCCTGGACGATGTGCCACCACCTCAAAATGATGAGGATGAGGACCTGGTGGAGCTGCCTGGCAGGGGTAAGTAGACATAATGCTTCATTACTGAGTTAGGTACAGGTTGTTATGTCGCACAGCTGATTCAATTTTCCTATAATATAGTAAAGAGTAGTCCCAAAAAATGGAAAACAACAGACACACTTTGGTCTTATAGGCCCATGCTGCAAACGTGCAATCTGGATGCTCATGTAGGTGATGAGTGTTAATTTATGGATGCTCTTTGTCTATACAAAGCAACAAAAACACTTCTATGGAATATGGGCAGGCCTGATTTATACTGGAGTCCCATGTGGGCAGTTTGCATGGGCCCCCCTCTAGCCAGTGTGCCCGTGTTGTTGTCATGTATTTTTGTAAGGTATTATGTATGATGGATTGAGCTTAGAAATTGTTAGTTGTATGGAAGCGGATTCGTTCTGCCCTTTCACCTATGTGTCAAATGTGACAAGGAATCATGAAGTAATGGGCAGAGGAAGTAGCCGAGCATTTTCCTGTGGTATCTATTGTATCTATTCTATCTATCATGCAGTTTAGCTATTAAGCAGTAACATGCAGGTATATATGTATGGGTCAATGTGGCATGTTGTAGTGGGTGTATGTTTTGAGTTGAGTGAGGAGTCTTTGGCCAGGACAAGTGTGAGTGATCCTCAAGTGTGGTTGTGTTTTTGATATATAGATTGTGAAATGTATATGTCACACAAGTGTGTGGGTGTGGTGGCAGCATCATGATCATATATTTGATGACATAACATACAAGAGTGGATAAGGTTTTTTTGGTATGTATGATTTCGCATGGTGTAGGTCATGGGTCTTCAACCTTTGGCCCTCCAGATGTTGTGAAACTACATGTTCCAACATGCATTGCCACATTTTTTCCTATAAGAGCATGCCAAAAAACCTCAGGGCATGCTGGGACATGTAGTTCCACAACATCTGGAGGGCCACAGGTTGAAGACCTGTGGTGTAGGTACTTAGGATTGACTGTACAAGGTGTACGTGAGTAGCATAAATAATGTTGTACCCCCTTTCTCATGCACACAGATTATCAGGAGCCACCCCAGGGAGTCAGAGGGGCTCTCATGAGCTTACGAGAGGACCTGAGGCGGATGACGGCTCATGTGGAGGACCTCTGTGTCCTGCTGTTGGACGAGTGATGGCGGTCCATTTTTTGTATTTGTTAAAATAAAATTTTGCACTTGTTTAAGAAGTTGTCTGTGTGTTATTTTAGTCTTTAACATTCAAAGTATAAAAAGCATTTAACACACAAACATGTGCATGTTTAGATATGTACACAGCAAAAGGGTAGATAACATTTTTATCCCCATAGGGAATGTTAGGGTTAATGTATAGTGCTTGTAAGTGTTTAAGGATCAATTAGCTAAATAACAGATGACCAGGAGCAACAATCTGTTCTCAAAGTGGTTTGCTAATTGCATAAGTGTGTCATGTGATCTATGTGGGAACTCTGATAACAGTAGTCTTGTTGTATGCGGAAGTACACCGCATCTGTGCGTAGTGGCCAGTTCGCGTCCGTTCTGACGCGGGAAGGCCGTGCATACGCGGACAGACCGTGTAGAATCGGAGTGTTTCCCCCGCACACGCATGGTTTATATGTCGTCCATACACACGCCCTGTTCTTACAGAGTGAGTCCGTCCGAATGCGGAGGACATGTGGGCGTTTCTACGGACGATGGCCGCACGCTGCCGCACAGCGATGCGTGCGGCCCGCAACGAAAGAATTCGGGAATATCCGCACCGATCAGAATAAGGGCCATAAAGTGGCCATGCAGTCTGAGCTGTATTATCTGGGCACATGGGGTGGTGACAGCCCCAGGCCCAAATTGCTGCATTCCTGCCTGCCTGCCAATTAGAGGTGATCCTGGGTGTGATACCCACAGCCGCCAGCAGAGGGAGCCCCGCGCTGCTGGCAGGAGAACGCTATGTATATCACGTGACTGACGTGACGTCACTGGCCACAAACTGACTCCTCTCTCTGGTCATGGCGCGGCCGCGGCTTCTCTCTTTCTTGCTCCGGCCGTGGCTCCGGCGTCGCCTCCTCAGCGCCACCTGCTATCCCCTGGCCGAGCACCGGGGGCTGCTCCGGCTCCGCGGCCGACAGGTGCCCACCTTTCTACAGGGTCTGATGTCGAACGACGCCGAGCGGCTGAGTGAAGGCGCCGTGTACGCGCACCTGATCAACGTGCAGGGGCGGAGCCTATTTGACGTCCTTATGTACAGGTAAGCGTGAAGGCAGCCATCTTTTCTACTGGCAAAGTGCCTTCATCTGACCTGTAGCAGGCTGCAAGGTTGTAAGACAATGTGCTTCTTTTCTCCAGTCCCCCAACAGGTCATGTTTTCTGGATATCTTTAACCATGCACAGTTTAGTTGAATTGTTTTTTGTTGGGTCCCATCTGCTTACACAATGAAAACATGACTTGTTTGGGGTACTTGAGGATTGGAGATGAGGTCACCCTCTAACCCAGTGGTTCTCAACCTCGGTTCTCAAGGACCCCCAACAGTGCACATTTTGCAGGTCTCCTCACAAAATGACAAGTGAAATTAGCTCCACCTGTCGGGTGACCTGGAAACGTGCACTGTTGGGGGTCATGCGGACTGAGGTTGAGAACCACTGCTCTAACCATACAGAAGACGGGGAACTAAAAGCCCCAGCATGTCTTCCCTGTACCCTGCAGCCTAACCCTAATCCCTCCCTTGTAAGTGTCTAAACCTTACCTTCCCCCTCACGCAGCTTAACCCTAATGCCCCCCATCTATAGGATTAATTAGCTACATCACTAAAGATTCACCAGTCCGAGTGACTCACGTGAGGAAGTGTAAGAGGCTGATCACACTTATCCATAGGCAATAACCTGCTAAATGTAATTGGAGTAAAAAACAAATGATACCACTTAAATAATGCCCTGGTATGTGTGTGAGCGAGTTCTCCCCGCCGGCTCCAGCTCTGTATCTGTGCAGACATGGGCGGTTGGTAGAGGCTCAGATTAGTAACCCGGGTGTGTCGGGGAGATAAGCGTGTCATTCCTCCCTCTGTGTATAATAACCTCCAGTGCTGCAGACGTGCGTGCTTACCATGCGCCATGTGCAGTGCGGGAGAATCAGGGCCTATATTCGTTGTTTCATGTCTGTTGCATGATAGCATTGCGTTCATGTGTCAGGTGACATCGCCGTGTGTCTCCTATGTGCACCATGTGATACGAATCGCTGAAAGTTAATACAGAGTAATGTCTTTTATTTTCCAGGCTCCCGGTGGAACAGGACGACCAGTCTGACATTCTCCTGGAGTGCGACATGTCGGCGTTGGAGCCGATCCAGAAACATCTGCAGGTGTATAACTTTCGGAAGAAGGTGGAAGTGTCTCTGTGCCCCGAGCTGTCCGTCTGGGCTGTGATCCCAAAGCAGGAGGAGCAGGATACGCCTGGCGACAAATTGCCTCACCCAGCCGTACTGTGTACCCCAGACCCCAGGGTGCCCGCTATGGGTTGGAGAGTGGTGGCAGAGACTGGTGGGAATGTGGGGGACCTGCTGCCTGGAGCTCAGATGGGAAGCTTCAAGGAATATAGCAAGTATCGTTATGAAAATGGTATGTATATAGGATATATGGTGGGGTTATCGCACCGAATACAACGTTCCAAGAGTGATCTAATAAGAATACATTTATGTAAGGCTACGTATCGTCAGGGGCAATGGTGATTGGATCATCTCAGGTGTGAGGGTGTCAGTGCAGCTAGTGCAGAGGTGTGAGGTTGTCAGTCCGGCTAGTGCGGAGGGGTGAGGTTGTCAGTGCGGCTAGTGCGGAGGGGTGAGGTTGTCAGTGCGGCTAGTGCGGAGGGGTGAGGTTGTCAGTGCGGCTAGTGCGGAGGTGTGAGGTTGTCAGTGCGGCTAGTGCGGAGGTGTGAGGTTGTCAGTCCGGCTAGTGCGGAGGTGTGAGGTTGTCAGTCCGGCTAGTGCGGAGGGCTGAGGTTGTCAGTGCAGCTAGTGCAGAGGTGTGAGGTTGTCAGTGCAGCTAGTGCAGAGGTGTGAGGTTGTCAGTGCGGCTAGTGTCGGTGGTGTGAGGTTGTCAGTCCGGCTAGTGCGCAGGGGTGAGGTTGTCAGTCCGGCTAGTGCGCAGGGGTGAGGTTGTCAGTGCACAGGGGTGAGGTTGTCAGTGCGGCTAGTGCGGAGGTGTGAGGTTGTCAGTGCGGCTAGTGTGGAGGGGTGAGGTTGTCAGTCCGGCTAGTGCGCAGGGGTGAGGTTGTCAGTGCGGCTAGTGCGGAGGTGTGAGGTTGTCAGTGCAGCTAGTGCAGAGGTGTGAGGTTGTCAGTGCGGCTAGTGCGGAGGTGTGAGGTTGTCAGTCCGGCTAGTGTGGAGGTGTGAGGTTGTCAGTCCGGCTAGTGTGGAGGTGTGAGGTTGTCAGTCCGGCTAGTGCGCAGGGGTGAGGTTGTCAGTGCGCAGGGGTGAGGTTGTCAGTGCAGCTAGTGCAGAGGTGTGAGTTTGTGAGTGCGCAGGGGTGAGGTTGTCAGTGCGGCTAGTGCGGAGGTGTGAGGTTGTCAGTGCGGCTAGTGCGGAGGGGTGAGGTTGTCAGTGTGGCTAGTGTAGAGGTGTGAGGTTGTCAGTATGGCTAGTGCGGAGGGGTGAGGTTGTCAGTGCAGAGGGGTGAGGTTGTCAGTGAGTTTGTCAGTGCAGAGGTGTGAGGTTGTCAGTGCGGCTAGTGCAGAGGTGTGAGATTGTCAGTCCGGCTAGTGCGCAGGGGTGAGGTTGTCAGTCCGGCTAGTGCGCAGGGGTGAGGTTGTCAGTGCGGCTAGTGTGGAGGTGTGAGGTTGTCAGTGCGGCTAGTGTGGAGGTGTGAGGTTGTCAGTGCGGCTAGTGCGGAGAGGTGAGGTTGTCAGTGCAGCTAGTGCGGAGGTGTGAGGTTGTCAGTCCGGCTAGTGTGGAGGTGTGAGGTTGTCAGTCCGGCTAGTGTGGATGTGTGAGGTTGTCAGTGCAGCTAGTGCGGAGAGGTGAGGTTGTCAGTGCAGCTAGTGTGGAGGTGTGAGGTTGTCAGTCCGGCTAGTGCGCAGGTGTGAGGTTGTCAGTGTGGCTAGTGCTGAGGTGTGAGGTTGTCAGTCCGGCTAGTGTAGAGGTGTGAGGTTGTCAGTCCGGCTAGTGTAGAGGTGTGAGGTTGTCAGTGCAGAGGGGTGAGGTTGTCAGTGAGTTTGTCAGTGCAGAGGTGTGAGGTTGTCAGTGCGGCTAGTGCGGAGGGGTGAGGTTGTCAGTCCGGCTAGTGTGGAGGGGTGAGGTTGTCAGTCTGGCTAGTGCGGAGGGGTGAGGTTGTCAGTGTGGCTAGTGCGGAGGGGTGAGGTTGTCAGTCCGGCTAGTGTAGAGGTGTGAGGTTGTCAGTATGGCTAGTGCGGAGGGGTGAGGTTGTCAGTGCAGAGGGGTGAGGTTGTCAGTGCAGAGGTGTGAGGTTGTCAGTGCGGCTAGTGTAGAGGTGTGAGGTTGTCAGTCCGGCTAGTGTGGAGGTGTGAGGTTGTCAGTCCGGCTAGTGCGGAGGGGTGAGGTTGTCAGTGCTGCTAGTGCGGAGGTGTGAGGTTGTCAGTGCAGAGGTGTGAGGTTGTCAGTGCGGCTAGTGCAGAGGTGTGAGGTTGTCAGTGCGGCTAGTGCGGAGGTGTGAGGTTGTCAGTGCGGCTAGTGCGGAGGGGTGAGGTTGTCAGTCTGGCTAGTGCGGAGGGGTGAGGTTGTCAGTGCGGCTAGTGCGGAGGTGTGAGGTTGTCAGTGCGGCTAGTGCGGAGGTGTGAGGTTGTCAGTGCGGCTAGTGCGGAGGTGTGAGGTTGTCAGTGCGGCTAGTGCGGAGGTGTGAGGTTGTCAGTGTTGCTAGTGCGGAGGTGTGAGGTTGTCAGTGTTGCTAGTGCGGAGGTGTGAGGTTGTCAGTGCGGAGGTTGTCAGTGCAGAGGTGTGAGGTTGTCAGTGAGTTTGTCAGTGTGGCTAGTGCGGAGGTGTGAGGTTGTCAGTGCGGCTAGTGCGGAGGGGTGAGGTTGTCACACCTTGTGCGAATGGGTTGCACAATCGCTGAGAGCTGTATAGATAAGTGCGGCTCCCTCTATACATTAATAATCTTCGTAGGCGCAGTCAGCTGACACAGTTCTGTATTAATACATTTGTCTTTATAGGAATTCCAGAGGGAGTGAAGGACATTCCTCCCGGCGTGGCTTTGCCGCTGGAATCCAACTTGGTCTACATGAACGGAATCAGTTTCACCAAAGGCTGCTACCTTGGTCAGGAATTAACTGCTCGCACTCATCACACCGGCGTTATCCGCAAACGCCTTGTGCCTGTGCGCCTTTCATCTCCATTACCGGCCGAAGCCGAGGGGCTGGAGATTGTCGCTGCGTCAGGGAAATCTGCCGGCAAATACAGGGCCGGTGTGGAGGATACAGGACTCGCACTCCTCAGGTTGGCACATGTCGGTGAGGAACTCAGGATAAATACAGGCGACACGGACCCAGTCATCATTAAGGCCTCTGTGCCCACGTGGTGGCCGAAGTCTGGGGACAGTTCATAAATATACGTCACCTGTTGGGACTGACGTAACATTGCATTAAAGCGGCTGACCGCGGATTGTAAGAGTATTACGCTCCCTTATATTGCCAAAGGCTAAGCCCACTGCCTTGTCACTCATTGCTGCCAGCCTGAGCTGGCTTCCCATAGTTCTTCAATATAGCTCCATAGATTTACACCGAAGTACTATGGACTCCGCAATTGGAGACCCCCAGTCCCAGCGATATGGCTACTACAGGCAAGACAGGGTCACCCGCCTGTCACCCCCACTCTGTTTAGAAAAGGCTGCGGTGTCCACAACCAACTGGCATCGGGAAAGGGGGATCCCCATCTACATCGTGGGACGTGAGCATGTTATATTGGGGTGTTTAGGCACTGAGTGGCATCATTGAGCCGCTGATAGTGATAAGACAATTAATTGTGCAAAATAAGCTGCTTTGATTGTTATTGGAGAAGAGTAAAAGGAATTACAGTACAGAGATCCCCCTGGGAGGCTGCGTGCATTGTGAGATGCACAATACAATAATGGCTGCTCCCCTGGGGTACCACACCTGTGACTCCAAACGCATGCATACACCTGGAAGGCTCCGTGTTCCGTCCTGCTGATATTAATTGTTACATTTTCATAGAGTCTATATATTTTTTTTTCATTCTCTATTTGTTGTATTTAAGTGAATATATAAATAAATATTTCTGCTTTGTTTAAATATTGGATGAAAGGTAGACAAATAAAGTTGTCACGCCGCGTTGAAAATATCTACAATAAATATATATAAATATACAAGTGGGTGCATTCATATTCATTCGTATTCTTAGTAAATTTCCCCCTAAACATCGCTCCCTCTTGCGAATGCATTGGGCGGGGGGGGTAGCACAGGGTTGCCTACCCTCCTGGAATGTCCGGGAGGGTCCCGGAAATCAGGTCCCCCTCCCGGCCCCCCGGAAAGGACGGCAACCCTCCCGCATTGTCCTGCATCTCCAGTGGAGGGGAGGTCCGTGGGGGGTTCCGTGGGTCAAAGGACGTGATCGCGTCACTTAAACCCCGCTCCCCACAGTGCAATGCATTAAATACGATCGCTCTAGCCACGCCCCTAAATGCATCACATGTGTGGCTCCGCCCCTTTTCATCCCGGCTTTGGCCCCGCCCCCCCTGACATACTGAGCTGGCTGCTCTCTCCCGGAGAGAGCAGCCAGAAAGTTGGCAACCATGTGGTAGCAATGTCCCGCAGATGCGGTGGGGGCAATGGGGGAGTCCACCACAGCCAGTGATGGCTGAAGAGATGCCCTGCTTATGTGTCTCTTCAGTGCAGGTAGGGAGAGGGTGCAAGGAGGGTGCCAGGGACTGCTAAGATGCTAAAAGATCGCTGGCTACGCCCCTGAAAAAGACAAAAATGGAGGTTGCGATGCTAGGCCACACCCCTTTGACCAAGGCCATGCCCGCATGGCATGTAGCTCCACCCTCTTCTTGGGCCGGTTGCACCTTTGGCATAGCCAACTGTCCCCCATAGTGGATGAATAGAATAGGTGGCTGTCGGGCTCCTGGCAGTGGGATTCTGATGTCGGATAAATGACAGTCAGAATCCCGACTGTCGACAAGTTATACCATACCAGTCTATTCAGAGAGACAGAGGGGCATGGCCAGCCGCGTAATTAGTGCACACATGGTGCAATTTACTTTCTAATGAATCCCGATCAAATTGGGATGGAATCGCACAGCGCTGTGTACACATTCGATTTGGACTATATAGTCTCGCCTGCACAGTATATATTCATATTCGATTTCGATGCCGCGGGGCTGCACATCGGGATCAAATCAAAAATTGAATGCGTTCGATTTCTATTAACTTAATTATACTTTATCAAACCGTGTGTACGCCCTATTACACAGCGATGGCCGTGCATCCGTAGCAACGGAAAACAGGGCGTGGCCTGAGGTAGCTACTATGTGAGACCACGCCCCTTCTCCATTTGTCACGCCCATTTTGGGGGGTGTCCCGATCCTCCTACTAATGTTGGGATGTATGTCTTTGGCGCAGCAGGTTCCGATTTTAAAGACAGGCACCATCTAGTTGTCACGCAAAGCACTTGAAATCCCCCCATAGAGGTAAGGAGCAGGATGTGCGGTGAATGGTGACTATATAGTGGCATATATAGGCTGCACAGTGGCAGTGTGGGTATAAGATGGGTGAGGGCGGGGGGACTGGGCGGGTCGAGGGCGGGGGACTGGGCGGGGTCACTCAGGGGCCACCACTACTGGTGCTTTTCCCGCCGCCGGTCAGTGTTGTTTACCATTCCAACTCCCTCATGACCATGTCCCCGCCCAGCTGCCCCCGTATTGGTCAGCGGTGAGAAGCGGCGGCAACGGGCCGTCACGCGGTGGGAAGGAATCTGGTCACGTGGGTGGTCAGCAACTGACTGCGACTGGGGGCGTTGACCCCTCTCTCGCGCCGGCGCTCGCGCTCTGCCTCCCCCTCCTGTAACTGGCCGGGAGCCTGGAGAGGGGCGGGGACCCGTGTGCGAGGTGGGCGTGTCAGAGGCTCGTCCGCTCACCTGGCTGGTCGCTGCCTGGCAGCACTACTACTGTACAGAGAGAGTACACCGTCATCTGCCATGGTGGTCAGTGCGGCGGGGTCCCCGGGAGCGGCGGCGGAGCGTGCGGTGAGAGGAGGCGATGTGTCCTGTTAGTGTGTGTGTGTGTATATATGTATATATATCTAATATATATAGATATATATATAGTGTGTGTGTATATATATATATATATATATCTACCCACCCCATGTGAGCATCTGCTCCACCTGCGTGACGTGAATGCAAGCATCTGACCCCCCCCCGTGTAACGGGCATGCGAGCATCTGCCCACCTGCATGATGGGCACGCAAACATCTGCCCCCCTACGTGACGTGCACGTCATCTGCACCCCCTACGTGACGTGCACGTCATCTGCACCCCCTACGTGATTTGCTGTAGGGTTACCGGCGGCCCTGTATGTGGCACATTGCTGTACGGATACCGGCGGCCCTGTATGTGGCACACTGCTGTACGGATACCGGCGGCCCTGTATGTGGCACACTGCTGTACGGATACCGGCGGCCCTGTATGTGGCACATTGCTGTACGGATACCGGCGGCCCTGTATGTGGCACACTGCTGTACGGATACCGGCGGCCCTGTATGTGGCACATTGCTGTACGGATACCGGCGGCCCTGTATGTGGCACATTGCTGTAGGGTTACCGGCGGCCCTGTATGTGGCACATTGCTGTACGGATACCGGCGGCCCCGTGTGTGGCACGTTGCTGTACGGATACCGGCGGCCCCGTGTGTGGCACGTTGCTGTACGGATACCGGCGGCCCCGTGTGTGGCACGTTGCTGTACGGATACCGGCGGCCCCGTGTGTGGCACGTTGCTGTACGGATACCGGCGGCCCCGTGTGTGGCACGTTGCTGTAGGGATACCGGCGGCCCCGCGTGTGGCACGTTGCTGTAGGGATACCGGCGGCCCCGTGTGTGGCACGTTGCTGTACGTATACCGGCGGCCCCGTGTGTGGCACGTTGCTGTAGGGATACCGGAGGACCTGTGTCTGTTTGTGTGGACGTTGTCACAGTGTCCTCCATGTGTTTACAGCAACTGAAGCATGTCAATTGCTTGGTGACTGTGTTTCTGTTGTCCCCAGGACAGACAGCGATATAATGGGGACAGTCTAGTGACAAGTGTCACATGCTCTTACCTGTGAGGACAATGTAGGGGCTCATTTAAGATAGATTGCATACACAATGGCCGGAATCTTACTGCCCAGGATCGCACTGTAATATGTGATCCTGATGTATGTCTTTGTAGGTGCAGGGCATCCCTGAGATGTGGGGGGGGGGGTTAGTGTGTCTGTGCGGTTAGCACTGACCCTGCTGACTGCATTGCCCTGCCCGTGGGCTACAATGGGCTACCGCCATCTCAGAATTATTTTAATGTCATCTCGCTGCAAACTTGTGGAAATTCAGACGCTGTGACCATTTGGCAACATCAGACCGACCCACTTTGTTTTTGCCTGATCTCATTCTGGGTGACGTATTTGTACAAATGTTAACGTACGAAGGCAGTTATGAGCGATAAAGGGTTAATGGGGCTGTTGGCCTACAGCTGGGATTGTCCCTTTAATTCCTGCATATGTGGTAGAGTTTCAGGAGCCTGCGCTCCGTGGCCCCCCAGAGGCTCTCCTGAGAATAGCAGCAGCCCCAGTATTATTTACAGTGTAACGCAACGCGAGACTGCAACTCCCATCCTGCCTGCAGCTCGCACTGCACAGTGACATCAGACCCCTGGACATGGCTGAGCCAGGCTGCAGAGGAGCGACGGCACAGTAAGCCACCCCGTGCAGTCTGCTGCTGGTGGGGACAGTGCATGTAGTGACAGGGGGTGGGGGGGGGGGTGTCTGTGTGTGATCCCTGGGAGGAGGGAAATGCCTGCACTGCAAGCCCAGGAATGCTGTGTCTGTGTGCAGGCCCACGTATATAGGCGCTCTGCCTGGTGTGCGTGCCGGGAGCTGGAGTTCCCAGACTTTCCTTACTGGCCCAGGGCCGGATGAGTTGGGAGTAGAGAGCGGAACTTTGCACCTTGGTAGAACCGTGTGGCACTGCTAGTGGGCAGGTATACAGAGAGATGAGGTTTGGGAGGGGTGTGTCCAAACAGGATGCAGTAACCAGGTCTACATGGTCTTTGGGTCGACACATGCATTAAGTTGACATAAAGAGTCGACATGCGTTTTTCATGTTTTTTTTTTTTTTTTCTTCGGAAAAAGGGTTTTTTAGACTTAACTATCCAAGTAGGATAGTAGAATCATAACGGCGCCGGACGCCGTTTACAGCGGACATAATTCTCCTGAATGCGCTCGCTGCGCCGTAGGGTTGCCAGCTATTTTGAGGGAATTCAGGCCTGCGAATGGTGCGCGATCGGGTGCCGGCGTTTAAACGTGTTGGAATGCACCCGAAGGGCACCTTGCACCCTTCACAAATATTAGGATTGACCCCATAGTGGGCAAATATTATAGTGCTCTGAGTGTAGTGAGCGAATGAGTTGACATAGAAACAAAAACAAAACATGAGACTCATCTCATCCATTTCCATGTCGACCTAATAACCATGTCGACCTAATAACCATGTCGACTTATTTCTTGTGACGACTTAGTGGCTGTCGACCCATACCCATCCTGCCCAGCATGTGTGGGCTACATACCGAAGCAGCCAGTATTTACCCTGCATACAAACAATCAATGCATTGCAATCCCCTCCTCTCCTGCAGTCGGCGCGGCTCCGTCGGACACGGGGTTACTGGCTGTTTTTCCTTTTGCTCGTGTCTCAGAATCGGCCCCCGAGCCCGGTCTGACCCTGTGCTGTTTACAAAATATTGATGCTGGCAGTGGGTGTGTCCCGGGTCCAACGCTTGCAACGGTGTGGAATCGCTTAGCAACAGTTTCTATATGCAGAGCAGTCAGGTGTCGCGAGCAGTGCTGTGTCCTCAGGTCGTTTTGTATGTGCATGTCAGCGAGTAGACTGTCCTCTCCACTACAGTCAGTGCACGGTACAGCTTATTCCTTCCGGTGTATATTATGGCATGGCCCCGGGATGCTTCAGGCGGCTGACACGTGGATAACGTGACCCGGCAGCTGTGTGACATATATATTTATGTAATGATGTGGTGCGGTCCCCGGTCAGTACGTGTGCAGTTAACTGATTACCTCGGTTGATCGGAGAGGTCTGTATTGGGGGGCTGTGTGTGACGGGAGATATTTATATGTAGCAGGAGAAAATGTTGTAAAAAACTTAGGGGGTTATTCTGATTCACTCGGAAAGGCACAATCACTCTCTGATGGACAAAACCATGCGCACTGCAGGTGGGGCTGATGTAACATGTAAATCAGAATAACCCCCTTTGTGCGAAGTGTTGATACAACTCCCAGCAGTCCCCTCCTCATGCATCGCAGCGTCGCTGATAACCCTGCAACCAATCTCTTTGCAGTGGCATACTGCTGTTATCGTGAGCGCAAATACCTGCCGTGACTGATAATTGGACAGGAAGCACAAAGGTTTTTACCTCGCTGATCCCAGCTCCCTATTGAATCCCTCCCCCCTTGGAACACATTTAGATGATATTTTAAATGATGTGGCCGCACCCCATTGGATCATAGCTTTAAAATTGTTCACATCGTCCTATCACGCGCTGTCATGAGCTACATATATAGTGTTTCCCCGCTACGCTGTTTTTTTAAAGGGAAAAATGTGCCTTGCCCCTCTGGCAGTTCCCCACTAAAACAGCCTAGCCTAGTCCCTTTTGGCGCGGCCCGGGCACGCCCCTTTTGTGATGTTGGTGGCCTGGCACCGCCCAAAACAGTGACATCATCGGGCCCAGTCCGCCCCC